>NC_037677.1:27247170-27330753 GCF_003255815.1 Theropithecus gelada | reverse complement strand
AAAAAAAAAAAAAAAAAAAAAAAAAAAAAAAAAAAAAAAGTTAAAGAAAAAAGAAAACGAAAAAAAAAAAAAAAAGAAAGAAAGTGTAACAAAGCATATAAGAGGATTAAGACCACACTTATCAGGCACAAAAATAAATGAATGGATTTAATTTGTCTATTCAAATGTGCACAACTCTATGGTGTATACAAGAGACTCATCTAAGATGTAGTTATTCAAAAATCAGAAAATAAAGGTGGAAGATTTACCAGGCAAAGGGAAAAAATAAAGAAGATTGAGATTCTGTTAGCGGATAAAGTAGAATTTTTAAGTGAAAAACCATTACATGAGACAAAAGAATTTTATAACACTAAAAGTCACATTTTAAGATGATGATGTAGCAATTATGAATATATATGCAACAAGTCACACACCAATTACCTATGTAAAACAAACTATAGGAGATTCAAGGAGAAACAGAAACAACAAGAGAACAGGAAACCACTCTCAGTACAGTATAGGTCCTGTTGGGACAGTTCAGATGGGCAAAATTAAGTAAAGATACAAAAGATCTACAGCATAATCAATAAGATATTGATATAAGAGGCATTGTCACTTTTTTTCTGCAGGATCCTTAATTTTCCCCTCTTATCTTTTGTGATATGTATTGAGCATCACTCTGTGATGATAGGGAATATACCTTCTTTTTAAAGTATACATGAACATTCCTGAAAAGTGCTCATATGTGAGGACACAAAGAGAATATTGGTAAGTTCCAAAAAGTTGAAATATTACTCAGTTTCTAAACACAACACAGTAAAGCTAGATATTAAAAACCAAAAAGGCACTTCTACCTGGAGATTTAAAATTTAAAAAAACCCCTCCTATTAGACAGCTCTTGGGTTAAAAGGGAAATGCAGGCATATCTCATTTGATTGTGCTTCACTTGATTGAGCTTTGCAGATACTGCATTTTTTTACAAATTGAAAGATGTGTAAGCCTGAGTTGAGCAAGTCTATCAGCACCATTTTCCCAACAGCATGTGCTTACTTCATGTCTCCGTGTCATATTTTGGGAATTCTTGAAATATTTCAAACTTTTAAATTATTAATAGATTTGTTGTGGTGATCTGTGATCTTTGATATTACTATTGTAATTGTTTGGGGGCATCACAAACCACCCATGTAAAATGATGAGCTTAAGAAAATGTGCGTGTTCTAACTGTTCCAACTAGCCATTCCTCCCTCCCTCTTCCGCCCTCTCCCTCTCCCTCCGTCTCCGTCTCCCTCTCCTCTCCTCTCCTCCCTCCCTCCCTCCCTTCCTCTCCTCTCCTCTCCTCTCCTCCCTCTCCTCTCCTCTCCTCTCCTCCCCTCTCCTCCCTCCCTCCCTCCCTCCCTTCCTTCCTTCCTTCCCCTCCTCCTCCTCCTCCTTCTTTCTCTCTCTCTCTCTCCTTCTCTCTATCTTGTTAGATCAAACCAGACACAAAATTCCCTCAAGCCAAAGCCTAATCTAGAGCAAGGTTCTAACTCTCTTCAACTCTATGAAGGCTGACAGAGGTGAGGAAGCTGCAGAAGAAAAGTTGGAAGCTAGTAGGGATTGATTCATGAGGTTTAAGGGAAGCAGCTATCTCCAAAACACAAAAGTGCAAGGTGAGGCAACAATGCTGATGGAGAAGCTGCAGTGAGTTACCAGAGATCTAGCCAAGATAACTGAGGAAGGTGGTGACATATTTTCTTTTCTTTTTTTTGTTGGGGGTGGTGGTGTGGGGATGGCTGTGGGGTCAGGGGCACGATGGGAGGAAACGGGGTCTTGCTCTGTTGCCCAGGCTGGAGTGTAGTGATGCGATCACAGTTCATAGCAGCCTCAAGCTCCTGGGCTCAAGCAATCCGCTCACCTCAGCCTCCTGAGTAGCTAGGACCATAGGCATGCACTAACACACTTGGCTAACTTAAAAAATATTTGTAGAGGTGGGATCTCATTATGTTGCACAGGCTGGTCTCAAACTCCTGGGCTCAAGTGATCCTTCTGCCTTGGCTTCCCAAAGTGCTGAAATTACAGGCTTCAGCAACTGTACCTGGCTAAACAACAATTTTCAATGTATATGAAACAGTCTTATTTCTATTAAAAGAATATGCCATCTAGGATATTTTTTTTTTTTTTTTTTTTTTTTGAGACGGAGTCTCACTGTGCCTCCCAGGCTGGAGTGCAGTGGCGCGAGCTCGGCTCACTGCAAGCTCCGCCCCCCGGGTTCACGCCATTCTCCCGCCTCAGCCTCCCGAGTAGCTGGGACTACAGGCGCCCGCTACCGCGCCCGGCTAGGTTTTTGTATTTTTAGTAGAGACGGGGTTTCACCATGTTAGCCAGGATAGTCTCGATCTCCTGACCTTGTGATCCACCCGCCTCGGCCTCCCAAAGTGCTGGGATTACAGGCTTGAGCCACCGCGCCCGGCCCATCTAGGATATTTTTTAAAAGTTCTGGGACATTTGCTGAACGTGCAGGTTTGTTACATAGGTATACATGTGCCATGGTTGTTTGCTGCATCATCTAGGTTTTAAGCCCCACATGCATTAGGTATTTTTCCTAATGCTCTCCCTCCCCTTGCCTCCCACTGCCCCTGACAGGCCCTGGTGTGAGATGTTCCCCTCTTGTGTCCATGTGTTCTCAATGTTCAACTCCCACTTATGAGTGAGAACATGTAGTGTTTGGTTTTCTGTTCCTGTGTTACTTTACTGAAAATGATGGCTTCTAGCTTCATCCATGTCCCTGCAAAGGACATGAACTCATTCTTTTTTATGGCTGCATAGTATTCCATAATGTATATAAGACATTTTCTCTATCTAGTCTATCACTGATGGGCATTTGGGTTGGTTCCAATTCTTTGCTATTGTAAATAGTGCTGCAATAAACATACATGCGCATGTGTCTTTACAATAGAATAATTTATAAGCCTTTGGTTATATACCCAGTAATGGGATTGCTGGGTCAAATGGTATTTCTGGTTCTAGATCCTTGAGGAATCACCACACTGTCTTCCACAATGGTTGAACTAATTTACACTCCCACCAACAGTGTAAAAGCTTTTCTATTTTCCCACAGCCTCAACAGCATCTATTGTTTCCTGACTTTTTAATAATCACCATTTTGACTGGCATGAGATGGTATCTCATTGTGGTTTTTATTTGCATCTCTCTAATAACCAGTGATGATGAGATTTTTTTCATATGTTTGTTGGCCACATAAATGTCTTCTTTTGAGAAGTATCTGTTCATATCCTTTGTCCACTTTTTGATGGAGTTGTTTGTTTTTTTCTTGTAAATTTGTTTAAGTTCCTTGTAGATTCTGGATATTAGACCTTCATCAGATCGGTAACTTGCATAGATTTTCTCCCATTCTGTAGGTTGCCAGTTAACTCAGATGATAGTTTATTTTGCTGAGCAGAAGCTCTTTAACTTGATTAGATCCCATTTGTCAGTTTTGGCTTTTGTTGCAATTGCTTTGGGTGTTTTAGTCATGAGGTCTTTGCCCATGCCTATGTCCTGAATGGCATTGCCTAGGTTTTCTTCTATGGTTTTGGATGTTAAATTTAAGTCTTTAATCCATCTTGAGTTAATTTTCGTATAAGGTGTAAGGAAGGGGTCCAGTTTCAGTTTTCTGCATATGGCTAGCCAGTTTTCCCAGAACCATTTATTAAATAGGGAATCCTTTCCCCATTGCTTGTTTTTGTCAGGTTTATCAAAGATCAGATGGTTGTAGATGTGTGGTGTTTTGGTACCAGTACCATGCTATTTTGGTTACTGTAGCCTTGTAGTATAGTTTGAAGCCAGATAGTGTGATGCTTCTGGGTTTGTTCTTTTTGCTTAGGATTGTCTTGTCTATACAGGTTCCTTTTTGGCTCCATATAAAGTTTAAAGTAGGTTTTTCTAACTCTGCAAAGAAAGACAATGGTGGCTTGATGGAAATAGCATTGAATCTATAAATTACTTTGGGCAGAATGGCCATTTTCATGATATTGGGTCTTCCTATCCATGAGCATGGAATGTTTTTCCATTTGTTTGTGTCCTCTCTTATTTCCTTGAGCAGTGGTTTGTGGTTCTCCTTGAAGAGGTCCTTTGCATCCCTTGTAAGTTATATTCCTAGGTATTTTATTCTCTTTGTAGCAATTGTGAATGGGAGTTCACTCATTTGGCTCTGCTTGTCTATTGGTGTATAGGAATGCTTGTGATTTTTATACATTGATTTTGTATCCTGACATGTTGCTGAAGTTGCTTATCAGCTTAAGGAGTTCTGGGGCTGAGATGATGGGGTTTTCTAAATATACAATCACGTTGTCTGCACACAAAGACAATTTGACTTCTTCTCTTCCTACCTGAATACGCTTTATTTCTTTCTCTTGCCTGATTGCCTTGGCCAGAACTTCCAATACTATGTTGAATAGGAGTGGTGAGAGAGAGCATCCTTGTCTTGTGCCAGTTTTTAAAGGGAATGCTACCAGCTTTTGCCAGTTCAGTATGGTATTGGCTGTGGGTTCATCATAAATAACAATTTATTATTTTGAAATATGTTCTATCAATACCTAGTTTATTGAGTTTTTAGCATGAAGGGATGTATAAGGGAAACAGAAAACAGACACTGGACCCTTTCCTTACATGTTATAAATGGATGTTAAATTTTATTGGAGGCCTTTTCTGTGTCTGTTGAGATAATCATGTGGTTTTTGTCATTGGTTCTGTTTATGTGATGGATTACGTTTATTGATTTGTGTATGTTGAACCAGCCTTGCATCCCGGGGATGAAGCCAACTTGATCATGGTGGATAAGCTGTTCGACGTGCTGCTGGATTTGGTTTGCCAGTATTTTATTGAGGATTTTTGCACTGATATTCATCAGGGATATTGGCCTGAAAGTATCTTTTTCTGTTGTGTCTCTCCCAGGTTTTGGAATCAGGATGATGCTGGCCTCATAAAACGAGTTAGGGAGGAGTCCTTCTTTTTCTATTGTTTGGAATAGTTTCAGAAGGAATGGTACCAGCTCCTCTTTGTACCCCTGGTAGAATTAGGCTGTGAATCCATCTGGTCCTGGACTGTTTTTGGTTGGTAGGCTATTAATTACTGCCTCAATTTCAGAACCTGTTATTGGTCTATTCAGGGATTTGACTTCTTCCTGGTTTAGTCTTCGGAGGGTATATGTGTCCAGGAAAATATCCATTTCTTCTAGATTTTCTAGTTTATTTGCGCAGAGGTGTTTATAGTATTCCCTGAAGGTAGTTTGTATTTCTGTGGGCTCAGTGGTGATATCCCCTTTATCATTTTTTATTGCATCTATTTCATTCTTTTCTCTCTTCTTCTTTATTAGTCTACCTAGTGGTCTATCTATTTTGTTAACCTTTTCAAAAAAACAGCTCCTGGTTCATTGCTTTTTTTGAAGGGTTTTTTTTTTTTGTGTCTATCTCCTTCAGTTCTGCTCTGATCTTAGTTATTTCTCGTCTTCTGCTAGCTTTTGAATTTGTTTGCTCTTGCTGCTCTAGTTCTTTTAATTGTGATGTTAGGGTGTCAATTTTAGGTCTTTCCAGCTTTCTGATGTGGGCATTTAGTGCTATAAATTTCCCTCTTAACACTGCTTTATCTGTGTTCCAGAGGTTCTGGTACATTGTCTCTTTGTTCTCATTGGTTTCAAAGAACTTTATTTCTGCCTTAATTTCGTTATGTACCCAGTAGTCATTCAGGAGCTGGTTGTTCAATTTCCAGGTAGTTGTGTGCTTTTGAGTGCGTTTCTTAATCCTGAGTTCTAATTTGGTTGCACTGTGGTCTGAGAGTCAGTTTATTATGATTTCTGTTCTTTTGCATTTGCAGAGGAGTGTTTTACTTCCAATTATGTGGTCGATTTTAGAATAAGTGCTATGTGGCTCTGAGAAGAATGTATATTCTGTTGATTTGGGGTGGACAGTTCTGTAGATGTATGTTAGGTCCACTTGGTCCAGAGCTGAGTTCAAGTCCTGAATATCCTTGTTAATTTTCTGTCTCGTTGATCTGTCTAATATTGACAGTGGGGTGTAAATATCTCCCACTATTATTGTGTGAGAGTCTAAATATCTTTGTAGGTCTCTAATAACTTGTTTTATGAATCTGGGTGCTCCTGTATTGGGTGCATATATATTTAGGATAGTTAGCTTTTGATCCCTTTACCATTATATAATGTCCTTCTTTGTCTTTTTTGATTTTTGTTGGTTTAAAGTCTGTTTTATAAGAAATAAGGATTAAAACCCCTATTTTGTTGTGTTTTGTTCTGATTTTCTTTCCATTTGCTTGGTGAATATTCCTCCATCCCTTTATTTTGAGCCTATGTGTGTGTCTGCATGTGAGATGGGTCTCCTTAATACAGCACACAGATGGGTCTTGACTCTTTATTCAATTTGCCAGTCTGTCTTTTAATTGGGGCATTTAGCTCATTTACATTTAAAGTTAATATTGTTATGTTTGAATTTGATCCTGTCATCATGATGCTAGCTGACTTTTTGCACATTAGTTGATGCAGTTTCTTCATAGCTTCTATGGTCTTTACAATTTGGCATGTTTTTGCAGAGGCTGGTACCAGTATTTCCTTTCCATACTTAGTGCTTCCTTCAGGAGCTCTTGTAAGACAGGCTTGGTGGTGACAAAGATCCCTCAGCATTTGCTTGTCTTGTCTGGAGAGGATTTTATTTTTCCTTCACTTATGAAGCTCAGTTTGGCTGGATATGAAATTCTGGGTTGAAAATTCTTTTCTTTAAGAGTGTTGAATATTGGCCCCCACCCTCTTCTGGCTTGCTGGGTTTCTGCAGAGATCTGCTGTTAGTGTGATGGGCTTCCCTTTGTAGGTAACTTGAGCTTTCTCTCTGGCTGCCCTTAACATTTTTCCTTCATTTCAACCTTGGAGAATCTGATGATCATGTGTCCTGGGCTTGCTCTTCTCGAAGAGTATCTTAGGGGTGTTCTCTGTATTCCCTGAATTTGAATGTTGGCCTGTCTTCCTATGTTGGAGAAGTTCTCCTGGATATCCTGAAGTGTGTTTTCCAACTTGGTTCCATTCTCCCTATCGCTTTTGGGTACACCAATTGATTGTAGGTTTGGTCTTTTCACATAGTCCCATATTTCTTGGAGGTTTTGTTCATTCCTTTCCAATCTTTTTTCTCTAATCTTGTCTTCATGCCTTATTTCAGTAAGTTGATCTTCAATCTCCAATATACTTTTTTCCACTGTATTCGGCTATTGATACTTGTGTATGCTTCATGAAGTTCTTGTGCTGTGTTTTTCAGCTCCATCAGGTCATTTATGTTCTTCCCTAAACTGGTTTTTCTACTTAGCAGTTCCAGTAACATTTTATCAAGGTTCTTAGCTTCTTTGCAATGGGTTAGAACATGCTCCTTTAGCTCAGAGGAGTTTGTTATTACTCACCTTTTGAAGCCTACTTCTGTCAGTTTATCAATCTCATTCTCTGTCCAGATTTGTGCCCTTGCTGGAGAGGAGTTGTGATCATTTGGAGGAGAAGAGGCATTCTTGTTTTTGCAATTTTCAGCATTTATGTGCTGGTTTTTCCTCATCTTCGTGCATTTATCTACCTTTAATCTTTGAGGCGTATGACCTTTGGATGGGGTTTTGTGTGGCTCTTTTGTTGATGTTGTTGCTTTCTGTTAGTGTTCCTTCTAAAAGTCAGGCCCCTCTTCTGCAAGTTGCTGCATTTTGCTGGAGGTTCACTCCAGACCCTCTTCACCTGGGTATCACCAGTGGAGGCTGCAAAGATCACTGCCTGCTCCTTCCTCTGGAAGCTTAGTTGCAGAGGGGCACTGGCCTGATGCCAGCCAGAGCTCTCCTGTATGAGGTATCTGTTGACCCCTGTTGGGAGGTCTCTCTCAGTCAGCAGGCATATGGGTCAGGGACCCACTTGAAGAGGTAGTCTGTCTGTTAGCCGAACTCAAGAGCTGTGCTGGGAGATCTGCTCTCTTCAGAGTCAGCAGGCAGGAAATTTTAAGACTGTTGATGCTGGGCTCACAGCCACTCCTTCCCTCAGGTGCTCTGTGCCAGGGAGATGGGAGTTTCATCTGTAAGCCCCTGACTGGGGCTTTCTTTCAGAGCCATACAAACTAGAAAAAACATACTAACTAGAGAGTTTCTGCCTTTCTTCCAGAGCCATACAAACTAGAAAAAACATACTAACTAGATAGTCCAGTAGCTAATTTAATCAAGGACATATGATGGAAGCAGAGCCAGAGAAAGATGCTATATTGCTGGCTTTGAAGACAAAGAATGAAACCAAATACCCAAACAATGCAGACAATCTGTACCTGGAAAAGGAAAGAGAACAAATTCCCCACCAGGGCTTCCAGAAAGAATGCAGCCCTTCTCTTGGGTATGCTCCTAGAGCTGAAATTCCCAAGTCATATGGTAACCTATATTTAACCATTCAAGGAACTCTCAGACTGTTTTCCAAAGTAGGTGTGCCATTTTACACACTCACAGGCAGTATATGAAGGTTCTAAGTTCCTCCATATCTTCAACACTTGCTTTTTCATTATAGTCATCCAAGCCATAGCCTATGCCTATGTTTTCTTCTGAATTGTAGTTTTAGTTCTTTCATTTAAGTCTTTGAAGTACTATGAATTAACTTTTCATGTATGATGTGAGTTAGGGGTCCTATTTCATTCTTTTGCATGTGGATATATAGTTGTCCTAGCATCATTTGTGGAAAAGACTATTCTTTCACCCACTGAATTGTCTTGGCACCCTCATGAAAAAAATCAATTGACCATAAATGTAAGGGTTTGTTTCTGAAATCTCTATTCTATTTCTCTGATCTATATGTATATTCTGTCCACACTTTTGATTGCTATATTTCTGTAACTTTGAAATCTAAAAGTGTGAATCCTTCAACTTTGCACTTTTCAAGATTGTTTTGGCTATTCTGGGTCCCTTGTGTTTCCATACAATTTTTGGATCACTTTGTTAATTTCTGCAAAGCAGCCTGCAGGGATTTAGATAGAAACTGGATTAAATCAGGAGTATTGCTTCTTAATGATCTTATGCTTTCCATAAATATGGGATATCTTTCAACTTAATAGGTCTTCTTTAATTTCTTTTAATGATGTTTTATTGCTTTCAGTCTACAAGTTCTGCATTTTTTGGCTGGGTTTATTTCCAGATTTAAAAACTTTATCCATGTTATTATAAATAGAATTGTCTTTATTTAATTTTCAGATCATTCATTGCTAGCATAGAAATAAAATTCCTTTTTGTTTATTGATCTTGTACCCTGCAATCTTACTGAACTTGTTAGCCCTATTAGTTTCTTCTGGTGGATTCCTTAAGATTTTTTATATGCAAGATCATGTCATCTGCAACTAGAGAAAGTCTTACTTTCTCTACAGGAAAGGGCACCCATCAAGATCTTGACCATGCTGGCACCCAATCTCAGACTTCCTGTCTCCAGAAATGTGAGAAATAAATGCTTGTTGTTTAAGCCACCAGTCTATGGTAATTTGTTATAGCAGTCCAAACTAATTAAGA
Organism: Theropithecus gelada; assembly: GCF_003255815.1. Lineage (NCBI taxonomy): Eukaryota > Metazoa > Chordata > Mammalia > Primates > Cercopithecidae > Theropithecus > Theropithecus gelada. The sequence goes on along the minus strand of NC_037677.1, from coordinate 27,321,237 downwards.
TGAATGCTGAGCAGAGGTGGCAAGAGTGGGTATCCTTGTTTTGTTCCTGATCTCAGGAGGAAAATATTCAGTTTTTCAGGATTAAGTGCAATGCTGGCTGTGAGTTTTTCATAGATGTCCATGGAGGTTAAGGGAGTTGCCCTTTATTCGTAATTTGTTGAATGTTTTATGAAAGGATTTTGTCCGATGCTTTTCCTGCATCTATTAAGATCATCAGGCTGTTTATGAATAAAGGCTTTGAGATTTTTTTAGTTTTCAATATAGTTACTTAGAGTTGAAAAAATTTTCCTGTAAGCATGATTTTGGCTGCATCCAAGAAGTTTTGGCATGTGTGTTTTTGTTTTCATTCACTTCAAAGTATCTTAGAATTTCCCTTGTGATTTCTTCTTTAACCCACTGGTTTTTCAGGAAATGTTGTTTAATTTCTACATATTTCTATCTGTAAATTTCTTAAAATTTCCTTGGCCATTATTTCTTCACATATTTCTTCTGTTTCTTTCTCTCTCCCCTCTTCCTCTGGAACTCTCGTTATTTATACAGTGGCATGTTTGATATCCCATCAGTCTCTAAGACTGCCCATTTTTCTTCATTTTTTTCTTTTTTTCCTTAGACTGGATAATCTCAGTGGACCTTTAAGTTTGCTTTCTTTCTTCTGCCAGTTCATATTTGCCGTTGTACCCTTGTAGTAATGTTTTCACTCCAGTTATTATACTTTTCACCTCCTGAATTTCTATGGATTCTTTTAAATAATCTTTTATTTCTGTATTGAAATTCTCCATTTCTTATATAATTTTCCTACTTTCATTTAACTGTTTATTTTTTTTTGAGATGGAGTTCACTCTATTGCCCAGGATGGTATGCAGTGGCGCGATCTCGGCTCACTGCAACCGTCATCTTCCGGGTTCAAGCAATTCTCCTCCCTCAGCATCTTGAGTACCTGGGAATATGGGCACCCACCACCACGCCCAGCTATTTTTTTTTTTTTTAATTTTAGAGAGACAAGGTTTCACCATGTTGGCCTTGAACTCCTGACCTCAAGTGATCTGCCTGCCTTGGCCTCTCAAAGTATAGGGATTACAGGCGTGAGCCACAGTGTCTGGCCCCTTTAACTCTTTAGGCATAGTTTCCTAGTTCTTTGAATATATTTATAATGGCTGATTTAAAGTTGTTATTTAGTAAGTCCAAAATCTAGGCTTTCTCAAGGACAGTTTCTACTAATTGTCTGTAATACAAAAGCATATCTTCACCCTTCAACCTTAATGGGAATGATGGCAAAAGCTATTTTCCATTGCCCATCAGTGTTGAGTACTTAAAAAATGTGCTGGAACATTTCAGAGGGCACTAGAGACAGGATGGTGGCAGGAGCAGCAGCATTTAAGCCTTCTGAGGAAGAGCTTAGAGGCCTTTACTCCATCCTTCTAGAGGTGCTTCTTCCTCTTGTTATTAGAAATAATCTGGAACATCTGAGAGGCTGTTTTAGTCAAGACTCCACCAGAAAAACACAACCCATAGGTGAACTTGTTTTATGAATCTGGGTGCTCCTGTATTGGGGGGGGGTACATATATATTTAGGATAGTTAGCTTTTGTTGCATTGATCCCTTTACCATTATGTAATGTCCTTCTTTGTCTTTTTAAATTATTATTATTATTATTATACTTTAAGTTCTAGGGTACATGTGCATAACGTGCAGGTTTGTTACATATGTATACTTGTGCCATGTTGGTGTGCTGCACCCATCAACTCGTCATTTACATCAAGTATAACTCCCAATGCAATCCCTCCCCGCTCCCCCTCCCCATGATAGGCTCCGGTGTGTGATGTTCCCCTTCCCGAGTCCAAGTGATCTCATTGTTCAATTCCCACCTATGAGTGAGAACATGTGGTGTTTGGTTTTCTGTTCTTGCGATAGTTTGCTGAGAATGATGGTTTCCAGCTGCATCCATGTCCCTACAAAGGACACAAACTCATCCTTTTTTATGGCTGTATAGTATTCCATGGTGTATATGTGCCACATTTTCTTAATCCAGTCTGTCACTGATGGACATTTGCGTTGATTCCAAGTCTCTGCTATTGTGAATAGTGCCACAATAAACATATGTATGCATGTGTCTTTATAGCAGCATGATTTATAATCCTTTGGGTATATACCCAGTGATGGGATGGCTGGGCCATATGGTACTTCTAGCTCTAGATCCTTGAGGAATCGCCATACTGTTTTCCATAATGGTTGAACTAGTTTACAATCCCACCAACAGTGTAAAAGTGTTCCTATTTTTCCACATCCTCTCCAGCACCTGTTGTTTCCTGACTTTTTAATGATTGCCATTCTAACTGGTGTGAGATGGTATCTCATTGTGGTTTTGATTTGCATTTCTCTGATGGCCAGTGATGATCATTTTTTCATGTGTCTGTTGGCTGTATGAATGTCTTCTTTTGAGAAATGTCTGTTCATATCCTTTGCCCACTTTTTGATGGGGTTGTTCGTTTTTTTCTTGTACATTTGTTTGAGTTCTTTGTAGGTTCTGGATATTAGCCCTTTGTCTGATGAGTAGATTGCAAACATTTTCTCCCATTCTGTAGGTTGCCTGTTCACTCTGATGGTAGTTTCTTTTGCTGTGCAGAAGCTCTTTAGTTTAATTAGATCCCATTTGTCAATTTTGGCTTTTACTGCCGTTGCTTTTGGTGTTTTAGACATGAAGTCTTTGCCCATGCCTATGTCCTGAATGGTACTACCTAGGTTTTCCTCTAGGATTTTTATGGTATTAGGTCTAACATTTAAGTCTCTAATCCATCTTGAATTAATTTTCGTATAAGGAGTAAGGAAAGGATCCAGTTTCAGCTTTCTACTTATGGCTAGCCAATTTTCCCAGCACCATTTATTAAATAGGGAATCCTTTCCCCATTTCTTGTTTTTGTCAGGTTTGTCAAAGATCAGATGGCTGTAGATGTGTGGTATTATTTCTGAGGACTCTGTTCTGTTCCATTGGTCTATATCTCTGTTTTGGTACCAGTACCATGCTGTTTTGGTTACTGTAGCCTTGTAGTATAGTTTGAAGTCAGGTAGTGTGATGCCTCCAGCTGTGTTCTTTTGACTTAGGATTGTCTTGGCAATGCGGGTTCTTTTTTGGTTCCATATGAACTTTAAAACAGTTTTTTCCAATTCTGTGAAGAAAGTCATTGGTAGCTTGATGGGGATGGCATTGAATCTATAAATTACCTTGGGCAGTATGGCCATTTTCACGATATTGATTCTTCCTATCCATGAGCATGGTATATTCTTCCATTTGTTTGTGTCCTCTTTTATTTCACTGAGCAGTGGTTTGTAGTTCTCCTTGAAGAGGTCCTTTACATCCCTTGTAAGTTGGATTCCTAGGTATTTTATTCTCTTTGAAGCAATTGTGAATGGAAGTTCATTCATGATTTGGCTCTGTGTTTGTCTGTTACTGGTGTATAAGAATGCTTGTGATTTTTGCACATTAATTTTGTATCCTGAGACTTTGCTGAAGTTTCTTATCAGCTTAAGGAGATTTTGGGCTGAGACAATGGGGTTTTCTAAATATACAATCATGTCATCTGCAAACAGGGACAATTTGACTTCTTCTTTTCCTAACTGAATACCCTTGATTTCTTTCTCTTGCCTGATTGCCCTAGCCAGAACTTCCAACACTATGTTGAATAGGAGTGGTGAGAGAGGGCATCCCTGTCTTGTGCCAGTTTTCAAAGGGAATTTTTCCAGTTTGTGCCCATTCAGTATGATATTGGCTGTTGGTTTGTCATAAATAGCTCTTATTATTTTGAGATACGTTCAATCAATACCGAATTTATTGAGTGTTTTTAGCATGAAGGGCTGTTGAATTTTGTCAAAGGCCTTTTCTGCATCTATTGAGATAATCATGTGGTTTTTGTCTTTGGTTCTGTTTATATGCTGGATTATGTTTATTGATTTGCGAATGTTGAACCAGCCTTGCATCCCAGGGATGAAGCCCACTTGATCATGGTGGATAAGCTTTTTGATGTGCTGCTGGATTTGGTTTGCCAGTATTTTATTGAGGATTTTTGCATAGATGTTCATCAGGGATATTGGTCTAAAATTCTTTTTGTTGTGTCTCTGCCAGGCTTTGGTATCAGGATGATGTTGGCCTCATAAAATGAGTTAGGGAGGATTCCCTCTTTTTCTATTGATTGGAATAGTTTCAGAAGGAATAGTACCAGCTCCTCCTTGTACCTCTGGTAGAATTCAGCTGTGAACCCATCTGGTCCTGGACTTTTTTTGGTTGGTAGGCTATTAATTATTGCCTCAATTTCAGAGCCTGCTATTGGTCTATTCAGGGATTCAGTTTCTTCCTGGTTTAGTTTTGGGAGAGTGTAAGTGTCCAGGAAATTATCCATTTCTTCTAGATTTTCTAGTTTATTTGCATAGAGGTGTTTATAGTATTCTCTGATGGTAGTTTGTATTTCTGTGGGGTCGCTGGTGATATCCCCTTTGTCATTTTTTATTGCGTCTATTTGATTCTTCTCTCTTTTCTTCTTTGTCTTGCTAGCGGTCTATCAATTTTGTTGATCTTTTCAAAAAACCAGCTCCTGGATTCATTGATTTTTTGGAGGGTTTTTTGTGTCTCTGTCTCCTTCAGTTCTGCTCTGATCTTAGTTATTTCTTGCCTTCTGCTAGCTTTTGAATGTGTTTGCTCTTGCTTCTGTAGTTCTTTTAATTATGATGTTAGAGTGTCAATTTTAGATCTTTCCAGCTTTCTCTTGTGGGCATTTAGTGCTATAAATTTCCCTCTACACACTGCTTTAAATGTGTCCCAGAGATTCTGGTATGTTGTATCTCATTGGTTTCAAGGAACATCTTTATTTCTGCCTTCATTTCATTATGTACCCAGTAGTCATTCAGGAGCAGGTTATTCAGTTTCCACGTAGTTGAGTGGTTTTGATTTGACTTTCTTAGTCCTGAGTTCTAGTTTGATTGCACTGTGGTCTGAGAGACAGTTTGTTATAATTTCTGTTCTTGTACATTTGCTGAGGAGTGCTTTACTTCCAATTATGTGGTCAATTTTGGAATAAGTGTGATGTGCTGAGAAGAATGTATATTCTGTTGATTTGGGGTGGAGAGTTCTGTAGATGTCTATTAGGTGTGCTTGCTGCAGAGATGAGTTCAATTCCTGGATATCCTTGTTAACTTTCTGTCTTGTTGATCTGTCTAATGTTGACAGTGGGGTGTTGAAGTCTCCCATTATTGTATGGGAGTCTAAGTCTCTTTGTAAGTCTCTAAGGACTTGCTTTATGAATCTGGGTGCTCCTGTATTGGGTGCATATATATTCAGGATAGTTAGTTCTTCCTGTTGAATTGATCCCTTTACTATTATGTAATGGCCTTCTGTGTCTCTTTTGATCTTTGATGGTTTAAAGTCAGTTTTATCAGAGACTAGTATTGCAACCCCTGCTTTTTTTTGTTCTCCATTTGCTTTGTAGATCTTCTTCCATCCCTTTATTTTGAGCCTATGTATGTCTTTGCATGTGAGATGGATCTCCTGAATACAGCAAACTGATGGGTCTTGACACTTTATCCAGTTTGCCAGTCTGTGTCTTTTAATTGGACCATTTAGTCCATTTACATTTAAGGTTAATATTGTTATGTGTGAACTTGATCCTGCCATTATGATATTAACTGGTTATTTTGCTCGTTAGTTGGTACAGTTTCTTCCTAGCCTTGATGGTCTTTACATTTTGGTATGTTTTTACAATGGCTGGTACCGGTTGTTCCTTTCCATATTTAGTGCTTCCTTCAGGATCTCTTGTAAGGCAGGCCTGGTGGTGACAAAATCTCTAAGCATTTGCTTATCTGTAAAGGATTTTATTTCTCCTTCACTTATGAAACTTAGTTTGGCTGGATATGAAATTCTGGGTTTAAAATTCTTTTCTTTAAGAATGTTGAATATTGGCCCCCACTCTCTTCTGGCGTGTAGAGTTTCTGCCAAGAGATCTGCTGTTAGTCTGATGGGCTTCCCTTTGTGGGTAACCCGACCTTTCTCTCTGGCTGCCCTTAAGATTTTTTCCTTCATTTCAACTTTGGTGAATCTGGCAATTATGTGTCTTGGGGTTGCTCTTCTCGAGGAGTATCTTTGTGGTGTTCTCTGTATTTCCTGAATTTGAATGTTGGCCTGCCCTACTAGGTTGGGGAAGTTCTCCTGGATGATATCCTGAAGAGTGTTTTCCAACTTGGTTCCATTTTTCCCCTCACTTTCAGGCATCCCAATCAGACGTAGATTTGGTCTTTTTACATAATCCCATACTTCTTGCAGGCTTTGTTCATTTCTTTTTCTTCTTTTTTCTTTAGATTTCTCTTCTCGCTTCATTTCATTCATTTGATCCTCAATCGCTGATTCTCTTTCTTCCAGTTGATTGAGTCAGTTACTGAAGCTTGTGCATTTGTCACGTGTTTCTCGTGTCACGGTTTTCATCTCTGTCAGTTCGTTTATGGCCTTCTCTGCATTAATTATTCTAGTTATCAATTCTTCCACTCTTTTTTCAAGCTTTTTAGTTTCTTTGCGCTGGGTACGTAATTCCTCCTTTAGCTCTGAGAAATTTGATGGACTGAAGCCTTCTTCTCTCATCTCGTCAAAGTCATTCTCCGTCCAGCTTTGATCCGTTGCTGGCGATGAGCTACGTTCCTTTGGAGGGAGAGATGCGCTCTTATTTTTTGAATTTCCAGCTTTTCTGCCCTGCTTTTTCCCATCTTTGTGGTTTTATCTGTCTCTGGTCTTTGATGATGGTGACGTACTGATGAGGTTTTGGTGTGGGTGTCCTTCCTGTTAGTTTTCCTTCTAACAGTCAGGACCCTCAGCTGTAGGTCTGTTGGAGATTGCTTGAGGTCCACTCCAGACCCTGTTTGCCTGGATATTAGCAGCAGAGGCTGCAGAAGATAGAATATTGCTGAACAGCGAGTGTACCTGTCTGACTCTTGCTTCGGAAGCTTCCTCTCAGGGGTGTACTCCACCATGTGAGGTGTGGGGTGTTGGTCTGCCCCTAGTGGGGAATGTCTCCCAGTTAGGTTACTCAGGTGTCAGGGACCCACTTGAGCAGGCAGTCTGTCCCTTCTCAGATCTCAGCCTCCATGTTGGGAGATCCACTACTCTCTTCAAAGCTGTCAGACAGAGTCGTTTGCGTCTGCACAGGTGTCTGCTGCTTTTTGTTGTTGTTTTTTTTTGTTGTTGTTTAGCTGTGCCCTGTCCCCAGAGGTGGAGTCTAGAGAGACAGGCAGGCCTTATTGAGCTGCTGTGAGCACCACCCAGTTCGAGCTTCCCAGCAGCTTTGTTAACCTACTTAAGCCTCAGCAATGGTGGGCGGCCCTCCCCCAGCCTGGCTGCTGCCTTGCCGTTAGACTGCTGTGCTAGTAATGAGGGAGGCTCCGTGGGCGTGGGAACCTCCCAGCCAGGTGTGGGATATAATCTCCTGGTGTGCCCGTTTGCTAAGACCCTTGGTAAAGCGCGGTATTGGGGTGGGAGTTACCCGATTTTCCAGGTGTTGTGTGTCTCAGTTCCCCTGGCTAGGAAAAGGGATTCCCTTCCCCCTCGCGCTTCCTAGGTGAGGCGATGCCTCGCCCTGCTTCAGCTCTTGCTGGTCGGGCTGCAGCAGCTGACCAGCACCGATTGTCCGGCACTCCCTAGTGAGATGAACCCAGTACCTCAGTTGAAAATGCAGAAATCACCTGTCTTCTGTGTTGCTCACGCTGGGAGCTGGAGACTGGAGCTGTTCCTATTCGCCCATCTTGCTCTTTGTCTTTTTTGATCTTTGTTGGTTTAAAGTCTGTTTTATAAGAAACAAGGATTGCAAGTCTTTTTTATAAGAGACTAGGATTGCAACCTCTGCTTTATTTTGCTTTCTGTTTTTTGGTAAATATTCCTCCATCCCTTTATTTTGAGCCTATGTGTGTCTTTGCACATGAGATGGGTCTCCTGAATACAGCACACCAACGGGTCTTGACTCTTTATCCAATTTGCTCCTTTAGCTCAGAGGAGTTTGTTATTACTCACCTTCGGAAGCCTACTTCTGTCAATTTGTCAATCTCATTCTCCATCCAGTTTTGTGCCCTTGCTGGAGAGGAGTTACAATCATTTGGAGAAGAGGCATTCTGGTTTTGGAATTTTCAGCATTTATGTGCTGGTTTTTCCTCACCTTCATGGATTTTATCTACCTTTGATCTTTGAGGCTGATGACCTTTGGATGGGATTTTTGTGTGTGGGACTTTTGTTGATGCTGTTGCTTTCTGTTAGTTTTTCTTCTAAAAGTCAGGCCCCTCTTCTTCAAGTTGCACATTTTGCTGGAGGTCCACTCCAGACCCTGTTTACCTGGGTATCTCCAGTTGTGGCTACAGAACAGCAAAGATTGCTGCCTGCTCCTTCCTCTGGAAGCTTAGTCCCAAAGGGGCACTGGCCTGATGCCAGCCAGAGCTCTCCTGTATGAGGTGTCTGTTGACCACTGTTGGGAGGTCTTTCCCAGTCAGCAGGCATAGGGGTCAGGGACCCATTTGAGGAGGCAGTCTGTCCCTTAGCAGAGCTCGAGAGCTGTGTTGGGAGATCTGCTACTCTCTTCAGAGCCGGCAGGCAGGAACGTTTAGGTCTGCTGAAAGTGTGCGCATAGCTGCCCCTTCCCCAAGGTGCTCTGTCTCAGGGAGATGGGAGTTTCCTCTGTAAGCCCCTGACTGGGGCTACTGCCTTTCTTTCAGAGATGCTCTGCCCAGTGAGGAGGAAGCTAGAGAGGCAGTCTGGCTGTAGCCGCTTTGCCATGCTGTGGTGAATTCTGCCCAGTCCAAACTGCCTTGCTTCCTTAGCACTGTCAGGGGAAAGTTGCCTACTCAAGCCTCAGTAATGGTGGACACCCCTCCCTGCACCAAGCTCGACTGTCCCAGGCTGACTTCAGACTGCTGTGCTGGCGGTGAGAATTTCAAGCCAGTGGTTCTTAGCTTGCTGGGCTCCATGGCAATGGGACCCACTGAGTGAGACCACTTGGCTCCCTGTCTTCAGCCCCCTTTCCAGGGCAGCAAACAGTTCTGTCTCATGAGGGTTCCAAGCGCCACTGGGGTACGAAAAAAAAAAAAAAACTCCTGCAGCTAGCTTGGTGTCTACCCAAAGAGCTGCCCAGTTTTGTGCTTGAAGCTCAGGGCCCTGTTGGTGTAGGCACATGAGGGAACCTCCTGATCTGCAGATTGCAAACACCATGGGAAAAGCATAGTATCCAGGCTGGGTAGCACAGTCCCTCACGGCTTTTTTTGGCTGGAGGAGGGAGTTCCCCCAGCTCCTTGCACTTCCTGGGTGAGGCGATGCCTCACCCTGCTTCTGTTCACCCTCCATGGGCTGCACCCATTGCCTCACCAGTCTCAATGAGATGAACTGGGTACCTCAGTTGGAAATGCAGAAATCATTGCCTTCTGCATTGGTCTTGCTAGGAGCTGCAGGTCGGAGCTGTTCCTATTTGGCCATCTTGCCAGATCCCACTAAGTTTTTAATATTCGATTTTGTTGGCACATCTTGAAATGTTTCTCAAACTTTGTTTTATATCACAGCTAAGGAAAAACGTGAAGGAACTGTAGCTCAAGCCCATGGCTTTGCAGAAATTAGACTGTAATACTAAAATGAGGCTGTTTCAGGGGTCAGTAATCCTTTGCTGTAAAGGGCTGGATGGTAAATGTTTTGTGGGCCATGATGTCTGTCACTGGCTTGAAAGCAGCCACAGAAAACATTAAATCAATGGGTGTGGCTGTGCTTCAATAAAACCTTATTTACGACAAAAATCATGTTCTGGGTTAGATTTGGCCATATGACTATAATTTTCTAACTACTGCTCTAATCAATGAGAAGTTAACTTGTTCATATATTAGGAGAGACTATAGAAAAAGGGGGAGACAGAGTGGGAGGGAGACAGGGACGGGGGATGTAGCGAGACTCCATATCTACAAAAAAATTTTAAAAACTTAGCTGGGCATGGTGGCATGCTCCTGTAGTCCTAGCTACTCCAAAGGCTGAGGAGGGAGGATCACTTGAGCCCAGGAGTTCAAGGATGCAGGCCACGATGTTCAGGCCACTGCACTCCAGCCTGGGCAAGAGCGAATGCCCATCTCAAAACAAAACAAAACAAAACAAAACAAAAAACCCTTAGTCATCATTGGGAAAGCTTCACTACTTAAGACAGTGGTTTTCTAAATCTGGCCATTTGGAAGCACCCAGGAAGTCTATTCATGACAGATTTTCAAGTTCCATGTCCACAGACTGCCATTCAATAGGCCTACAAATATTTTATATTCTCCAGTGAGACTCCTTGATTTAAAAAATCAAGAGACAGTTGAAAACCCAAAAAACTGTTGGAGTAAGAGAAAGAATTAGGAAAATGGGATAATACAGATTAATCACCATTAGGGAAATGGTGAGGTCCCAGGTCCATAGCGCATGTATTCAACTTCCACTCTTGAAAGCTGGGGCAGAGAGCTGAGTTCTAAGCTTGGCTTTGTCACTGACCACTGTCTGACCTTGAAGGAAGTCACTTAGCTTCTCTGGGCCAAGGTTTCCTCATCTGTAACATCTCTTCCAGGAACAAGTTCTACAAAACATTCTATAAAAAACAAAGATCTATTGCAGTAGATTCTGGAAAACTGTAATCTTTTGTCCCCTCTCTTATGAAATTAAACAGTGTTTAAGAGTGAGACAATCACAGATTAGGGCATTTAATTGCCCTTTGGCAGGATTTTCACAGAACTGCAAAAGCAGAACTAGGACAAAATTCTGAAGGGCATTCAGTTGAGAAAAAGAGGTACTTTACTCCTCAGGAATTTCTTTTATGAAATAATTTTCTTTTTCTTTTCTTTTTCTGAGACAGTGTCGCTCTGTTTCCTAGGCTGGAGTACAATGGCGCAATCTCGGCTCACTGCAACCTCTGTCTCCCAGGTTCAAGCTATTCTCCTGCCTCAGCCTCCCGAATAGCTGGGATTACAGGTGCCTGCCACCGTGCCCAGCTAATTTTTGTATTTTTTAGTAGAGACAGGGTTTTGCCATGTTGGCCAGGCTGGTCTCAAACTCCTGACCTCACGTGATCCACCCACCTCGGCCTCCCAAAGTGCTGGGATTACAGGCGAGAGCCACCAAGCCCGGCCTATGAAATAATTTTCAGTGACCACTCTAGATTAAATTAACAACTGTAATTTTCCCGGGTCACTTCATTGATCTTCTGGGCTACTTTACTATGAGTGCCCCTTCAATTTGCTAACTGTTTATAAAGATACCAGCTCAGAATAATGAAAACATGGAGTGAAGGCAGGCTGGCCAGAGGCTCCGTGAGGCGATGCAGGTGACTCTATTAGATAGATAAGATAGAGAATTCCTATCTATCTATCTATCTATCTATCTATCTATCTATCTATCTATCTATTATCTATCTATATCTATCTATCATCTATCTATCTATCTAATCTATCTATCTAATCTATCATCTATCTATCTATCTATCTATCTATCTATCTATCTATCTATCTATCTATCTATCTATCTATCTATTTTTTGAGACAAGTTCACCCAGGCTGGAGTGCAGTGGTGTGATCATAGCTCACTGCAGCCTCAAACTCCTAGGCTCAATTAGATCCTCCTGCCTCAGCCTCCTGAGTAGCTGGAACTACAGGTATGCACCACCACACTTGGCTAATTTTTTAAAGTTTTAATTCTTATTTTTTTTTAGCAACAGGGTCTCTCTAGGTTGCCCAGGTTGGTCTCAAACTCCTGGCCTCAAGTGATTCCCCCGACAGGTGTGAGCCAGTGTGCCCAGCCTAGCATAGGAATTCAAAAGACAAGGCAGAATTTCTGCCCTTTAGGAAGAAGGACTTCTCTGTTTTTAATACAGCAATCTATATTAATTTTTATTTTTATGCTTTTAATATATCTATATTATAGGAAGGAATGGGGGACAGTTATTTTCAGAACTCAAGGAAAGATGCACATGTACAATAGTCACTACAATCGCTGACTTTGTGCTATTTAAAAATTCCAAGAAAGGTTGTGCACAGCGGTCCTGAGTCTATGTTCAGCCTCTCGGCCTGAGTGCATTTGCACACTATATACATCACCATTTCACAACATATAGTTTGTAATCTCTTGCACTTAACTCTTAACCACTGTTTTTAAAAGTGTTGCACTCAGGATTAATGCTTCATACCAACTTTTGCCCTTCTATGAATTAGAAATAACCTTCTGGAACTATTGTGGATTCTAATCTGGAACTTAACCAAAATGAAGGGAAAATCAATGTCCACATGCAAACAGTCCACAAAGAACATTGAATTAAAGCTCCCTGCTGACCAGTCAATTCTACAATAATGCCACATGTATGTTCCTAGAAATCACGGTTAGGCAAAGCTGCACAATGGAAATCACAGAACTTCTGGGAAAAATGAGACGAGGACCACAACATCCCAAAATGTAATGAGTCACACACTGAAAAGAGAAAGAAATCTAATAAAAACAGTAGCACAATTATAAAAACGCTAACTGGTCAGGAAATATATAAAATACTAAAATAGGGCAAGTTACCTTGAAAAGGATGTAAGGCATACCTGTGGTTGTGGGCATCAGAAGGATGGTGGCTCTTGGGTTATTGTAAAGAGGAGACAGGTGATCTGATGTCAGGTGGAAATGTATAACTCCAGATACGAATGAGTGTAACAAATCACGTGCAGTGAAGTGAGGTGCTGGAGATATCTGAAGTGTGGGTGTGTTGTGTTTCCCTACACAGCTCAGTTCAGTTCACCTAATGTTCCTTGCAGACCAAAGGGCACACAAGCAATGTGAAAAGTGCATTATGCTCAAATTATTCTCCAATACAGTGTTCCCCAATCTTTTTGGCGCTAGGGGCTGGTTTTGTGGAAGACAGTTTTTCCGTGGACTGGCAGGGGGCTGGGGAGATGGTTTTGGAAAGAAACTGTTCCACCTCAGGTCATCAGACATTAGTTAGATTCACATAAGGAGTGCTCAACCTAGATTCCTCGCGTGTGCTGTTCACAATAGGGTTCAGCGCTCCTATGAGAATCTAATGCTGCTGCTAATCTGAAAGAGGTGGAACACAGGCGGTAATGCGGGCCAGCTTCACCTCCTGCTGCGCAGCCAGGTTTCTAACAGGCCGTGGACTGGTACCGGTCCATGGCCCGGGGGTTGGCATCAGTTGCATTAGAAGAAAAATGAGTTATCAAAGCACGTGCTGTAGACAAACTGTCTGTGTGAACCTGGCACCAAGTGGAATGCCGTAAGTCTCCTATCCATCAATGGTATCCCAAGGAAGTTTCAAAAAAATGCTGACACACATAGAACTAAGGTGTATGAAACCTAAAAACAAAACATATGACTTTATAGGATATCATGGAAGAGATTCTTCTCCTCTACTTGTTCATCTTGCAGCAAAGTCAATTGTGTTGTGAAACTCTGTTATTACTGGCAATTCCCAAACGGAAGGCAAGGCTCTAGAAACTAAAAAGATACAATTCCATTTTTATTTTCTCAAGGATTAGCTAAAGACACTGTCAGGACCGAGTATTTAAAATGTGTTTGGAACAGACAGACACAATTGGGACAGAGGAACAAAGGATTCATCTTGTGAGTCATCAAAAGTGCTTTATTTGTAAAGCCCGGCTCATGACTGGAGTGTATTGTTAGCACTAGGAGATAACAGGGCAAACGTCCTCACTCTGTCCAAATAGTTTATCAACAGAAATAAATGAGACTGTTATAGACAAAAATAAAAGCATTCTGTAAACTTCTAAAAGCATATACAGATTGGCCCCAAGGAAATAGTTACTCCAATAATGTATGTGTACCTTATCTTTACTTCAGGGTCTCACGGCTGTAGTCTCGGGTCAACCACAACAGGACTTCAGAACACAAAAACTCGTCTGATGCCAGAATGAACGGTGCAGGGAAAAACCAAATCACAGTATGGATTACTTTAAATACATAAAATACGAATTTGTACACTATGTTACAGTGGTGTTAACATTGTCTGCTGAGGATAACAAATCTATGTAGAATCAGTAGACGGTACAGGGAGGGCATGACCGCTGGCTTCCAAAGACTGTGAACTAGATCCACATACACTGGGCACAGCTGCAATCCGGAGAGCCTGAAGTAAAGTTCCCGGAAAAGGCAGTGCGGCAGGGAGATGTGTTGAGTTGCAAGTAAGAATTAAAGGGTAGATTTTTTTTTTTCTTTTCTGAAACTGCCCACAAAAATCATATCATGTTTTAAACAAGGAGTTTCAAAGGCACGGCCATAGTGCAGCATATAAGTGGATAACCTACTCTAAGCAAGATTAATATTGAAGCTCAACGCCTTTTGGAAAATGCAGGAGAGTTGGTAGATACATGATCTAGGTTGGAAATCTATAACTTGATTAAAAACAGCACAGTTTAGGGCAATGAACTTACATAAACCAGACTGGGGTGAAATCTCTTTTTAAAAAAATCCTTAGGTTGATAAATGTACATTTGGAGGGAAAAAAAAAACCTTTTCCTTTTATTGTGAAAGACTGTCTACCGTGTACTTTGGATAAAACACTCACATAAAAACATGACTGCAGGATGTCTCAAAATATGACAAACATTATTTCACCTACACTGTTAAGTGACTTTACATGTAAACTTCAAAAATCACACACTACATCAAATTTTTAGATTCAAAAGATATCCCTGTTTTCCTAATAATGTAAACAGTAAAACTGAGGGTTTCAGTTAAAGGGATAATTCATAACAAAATCCCACTGTTGAAACAATAGTCAAACATAAACATCTTATAATTCAGATCTGCATTCGGTAACGGAGAATTCAGAGTTTTGATGCTTTGCTGGTTTTCCCACAGTGGGAGATGTAGATACCATTGCCCCAAACTATGCACTTTTCAGGTAAGCTTTACTTTTATTTTGTAGCATTAATTCCTATATTGCAAAGTAAGGGTGTAACAATGAATGCTCCAGGCAAGAAAAGAGAAGTAAGCAGTTTTCCTGGACATATTGGCCGAGGTGAAAAATGTATAGAGAATCACTGGGGCATCAGCTGCTTGTTGGAGGGGTGGGGGCTCTGAACACCAGGGGGTCCTGACAAGGCTGGGGCCAGAACCCTGAACCAGTACACACGGAGACGCCAGCATTCTTCCGTCCAGTGCTGGGGGCTCAGGTTACCAGTGTTAGGGAGTGTTTGCGTGCGGGGTAGAAGTGGAACATTCGCTGTAGGTTTTTTCCTTGGAATCATCATCATTATTATAATAATCATTATTATCTTCATTATTCTGAATACTGTCTCACATCTTTCAACTCAAAAAAAAAAAAAACCTGATCCACAGTTTGTCGCGTGATGCCAACACGGGTGCCTGACATGCACTTCCTTCTCCCCTCCCCAACACGTGTGTTCACTTGTTCACTCATTCATTCGGCCATAGCTGGAATCAAAGGGTCTTTGTTGGGATACATTCTGACCAAAGTGGATCTAATTTATGACTTTTAAAATGTGCACACACTCACACCCCCCCACACATATACACAAAGTCAGAAATAGCTAGAACGATGCTGGGAAAATCAGGTAGCTGTAAAGCGAGTAGCCCCCAAATCAGTCATCTTGGCCTGAAGATGTAAACAAGGAGGTTTGCTTCCTGCAAGATGAGTACTTCACTGAGTTTGGTTTTCATTTTTCTTACACTGAAGCCACCTCTGTCCATCTCATGTTCATGTCCGTCCGAGGCAGCGCAGGAGGTTACGTCAAGATGTGGCCAATAAAGTCCAAAAAGCGCTTTGAATACTGTTCTGGGTTCACGGTGGAGATCTCCGCGCCAGCCTGGGCAGTTTTTAAAAAAGGAAATACTGATATAATATTCGATTTCCCCAAATTATTACTCAATATCTACAGCTATTTCCAACGGCAGCTGAATATACAGCAAGTAAGTTTCAAACCCATGCAGTCTCTGCTCTGAAAAACATCACTCAAAATATCTTGGCGCTTGCGGTTGAATAATCAAGGTTCTTAGGAATCTGTGTTTGCAAATGAGACAAAGGGCGACAGGAGCACCAGATGCTACCACACACACCGGGGCTGCTGCAACTCACAAAAAAATCAAATGGGCCACGTTTGGGATGCTACTATCAAACAGTGGAATTGTCCAGAAGCCACGGAAACGATACTTACATTATACTTTTCAGGAAGGCAGACGGGAGCCACCTTGAGAATGACATCAACATTTGGCGAAAGGGAAACCTTAATGACAATGACTTAAAGCCGCATTATTTCTCCAGGACCCCCTTGGTTTCGGACAGAGGCGTCCAGCTCAGTGCTCAAACATGAGGGGCAACCGCAGCAGCCACAGGTTCCGGGACAGCCGCCCCCAGCCCATTCCCTGCACCATAACCAGGTGATGGCTTCCCTCTGCAGCAGCACACAGGGGTGCCACTGTTCCCCCTGCAGAGAGCCAGCAAGCCTGGCCCCTTGCAGAAGCCCAGTGGGGGATTTTTCCATTATGAGATGCAAGGTGCAGGCCAGCACACTCAAGGGAGCCACTGGCCAGTTTCCTGGGCTGCAAAGGGCAAGATCAGAGTTTTGCTAAGTGAGCAGGTGCTGTTTTCAGACACCCATGTTCACGGGGGAACTTGTAATATTTCCAGGCCTGGGCTGCATGGAGGAGCCCAGGCTCCAAGGCAGGGAATGGTCCCCAACAGCAGCTTAACACAGCGTTCCTTTGCTGAGAGTAATATTTTCTTCTTGTAAACTACCTGTGATTTTATGCCATGTGTCACACTATGGAGGCAAACTGGTGGCTTATAGGGGGATGAATGTGGAACCATATTGGCTAGGATACACTCCACCTTCTGAAGACCCTTCCCTCAGCCTCCTGAACTGGCCTCAGAATGAGGGAATGGGGTAGTGCACCTGGTACAGACATTTGTTTAAAAAGGGTACTCAAAAGTTTCTGTTGGGTGGAAGCCACCAGGCACCCTTGCTTACTGACGTGCTCAGGGGCGGTGAGGTCCTGGTCTGTGCTCTGCATACAGCAGGAATACCATAGCTATTGACAAGGTGACTGAAATACTTCTTTGGCAAACAGAATACGGTGTTAGGCTCATTTCTATTTTAAAATAGAAAAGAAGAGGTTTCAAGTGAGTTTTTGGTTCTGGCGAATCTTGGTTAGCTCTACACAGTCTGTGGGAAGCACCTCTCCTTCCAGGGCCAACAAACCAGGGCATACATTCATCTGTGTGGGGTGGGCTCTATGGCTTTCAGGACCTCTGCAAAACAAAGATGGCATCCTGCAATACAAGCATGAACTCGGCGAGCTGTAAAGTTCGGCCAGGCAGGAGGGGTCTGCAGGCAAGGCAAGGGGATGAGCATGAACATAAGAGCAGGGGGGGCTGGTCCTCGTGAGGAATCCCATCCCTACCATTTCCTAGTATGAGGCCCTGGCAAGTTACTCCTGAAGCTGTCTTCCTCAGTTTCTCCAACTGACAAAAGCAGGTACACTAGTATCTCTTTCATAGGCTTCTCATGGGGGATTCAATAGCTTAACATATGGCTAGAGCAGTGAAAATTCCCATCAAGCACATTAAAGGTGAGTAATATTATGCAACTTTGATCTTGCACTCAAAAGATTTCTGTAGTGGAAAAATACAACTCACTGTGAGAAAAATAGAATCCTGTATATTTTGGAAGTATCTTAAGCAGACAATCATGCTTCAGTTTTGAACATTTCATATTAAAACACTGCATTATATTCTTGCGCACTTTTGTCTCTGGAACATTTTTCAAACAAAAAATAATTTGTATGACATCCTAGTGATGCGCATGCCTGTCAGTGTCCCCCATGTGTAAAAAGAAGAGATGTTCATGTTTAAGTGACTGACTGCAAGCCACAGGGAGCTGTGGTAAGAGCAGGGGTGAGCAGTGAGCATTTGCGGGTTCTGCGTCTTATGCTCAGAACATGACTTGCCCCCAGGGAACAAGTGTCACTAAAGGGCTTTGAATGGCTCAGTAGAAAGCAGCTCAGTGGCAGAAAGGAGTGATCCCTGAGTTACAGGCCACACAGAGGAGCCAGAAAAGGGAGGCGAGGAAACAAAATGGAGATACTCACGCCATGTTTAACGGTTTTTGCAGCATGGGCAGCTTTCTTTTTTGCATCATAATGAGTAAGGATGTCAATAATTGCCATGAAGTACACCTCCTTCCTAGGCGAGTCTGCAGAGACAGGAGAGCAATGACTGTGGGACATGTGACACCACCAGGGCCAGCATCGCTGCTGAGGGAGGGAGGGAGAAGTGAGGCTGGAAGGAGGGGATTCAGCGGAAGGCGGATAGAAGGAGTCCACAGACAAACTCCATACCACTCCTGCATATCCTGACTAAACAGACAGCTTGCCTCTCTGACCCAGTCCCCCTCCAATTTAAAAACAATACTAAAAACATCATAGCAACAGTGGAGAGCCAACGGTGGAACGGAGTCTTTTTTTATTATTAATTTGCATTTTCTTTAATGATTGTGTATTGCTTTGGTGTGAAGAAATATGCTATTTAAAAATACCCTATAAAACAAGTAGAATTAATTATGTGCATTAATGCTTTTCTACCATTTGATGTACTGTTCATAATTCTCATTGGATACAGTATCAGAACTGGATAAAGGCATACATCTACTCCAATGTCTCTTTTCTTTTTTTGAGACAGAGTTTTGCTCTTGTTGCCCAGGCTGGAGTGTAATGGCACGATCTCGGCTCACAGCAACCTCTGCCTCCTGAGTTCAAGTGATTCTCCTGCCTCAGTCTCCCGAGTAGCTGGGATTACAGGCATGCACCACTATGTCCGGCTAATTTCGTATTTTTAGTAGAGACGAGGTTTCTCCATGTAGGTCAGGCTGGTCTCAAACTCCTGACCTCAGGTGATCTGCCTGCCGCGACCTCCCAGAGTGCTGGGATTACAGGTGTGAGCCACTGCGCCCAGCTACAATGTCTATTTTCTATCCATTTCCAAAAATATGAACAGTAAGAAAAGTACATTTGACTCTCTAATTTTCTGTGTTGAAAACATTTTGGTGAGCAAAACAGAAACAGAACAAAACAGAACTCACATCCTCAGCTGATATGCCATTTGAGATTAAGAAAAAACTGATGAGCCACAGTTTTTATTATTCAAAAAACAAACTGTTTTTATCCTATCAAAAAATATTTTGGTTTTGTCATGGATATGTTGCTAAGGTAGGATGTAATATTCAAATAACTGGTGCACCCAATTACCTGGATACGGTGGATTAAGATTTATCTGACTCTAGGGAAGAGGCCACAGGCCTGCCAACTGGGGAGGACGGCAGAGCCAGTCTAGGCAGCAAATCAGATTCCCACCCCCCACACACGGCCCAGCTTCACACACCCTTCACATCCCTGAGAGGGAGTGCGCTGGTGGTGATGACAAGAGGACAACCTAAGGGTCACAGAGGACCACATGTGTGTTCCTTAGATTCATGATGCTTTTGACTTAGATAAAAAAGATAAGCAAAAATGTATTAGTATTTTAAAGCATTTCTGGTGTTTGTGTATGGGTGCATATGAACATGTGTTGTATGCCAGTGTGTATGTGCATATGTACAGGTGTGTTGTATATGTATAGTATAGTTTGTGGTTTTGCTGTATTCCCTCAACATCACAGAATTCAAAGGTCCAATTGCCTTATGTTTCAGCACTGAGATCATGGTTACCTTTAACATATTCTTGTCCTCAAATCCATTTCTTTGGAGTTTGGAGGATGAGTGCTGCCGGACAGCACCCTCATAACTGGGGTAGTGATTCCTGGTAGATGACAAGGCCAAAGTCAAACCACTTCACATGAAAAAGGGTCCACAGTAATCAAACTTACTTTCATGGCACTTAATTCCATAGACGTCGATGTTCGGATCGAACTCCCCGGGAGCCAGGGGTGGTGAGCTGTTCAGTGTATTCCCGGGGCTATCTGGGGGGGTCCCCACCGGGTGGGTGCCGTCGCTCTCACCCTCCTCCTCCCCGTCGTTCTCCTCACACTCCACTTCCTCCTGTTCAGCTCTCTCCACATCGTGAATTCCCACCAGCAGACTATAGTCCATGAGCTTCAGCTGGGCCAGAAACTGGGGGACAGGGTGACAGGGTCAGTCAGCCACACCTTAAACATAAAAGTCAATGTGTAAAAAAAGGAGACAAGCTCGGGTGACACCCAGAGGGAAGGCTCTGGGTTCCAGAGGGAACCCAGCAGAGGCGCCCGGTGCCTCCTTTACGGATGTTCTTACACTCCGGGGCTGTTTCTTTATCTAAAGTGGAGCCTCACACTTCAGGCTGGCTCAGAGCTCGGGCCATTTTCCCTGGAATGCCACACTGGAGGCGGAGAGGCATGGATCTATCACAGGGTGGCTGGGTTTCACCAGAGAGCAGGAAGCATGACCAGTGAGAGATGCAGAGAGACTGGCAGGGAGAGCAAGTTCCTTCCAACGATTAAGACAGGCTAAGGGGGAAACCCAGGCACCTCCCAAGTAGCTTCCAGCGGAGTCTCTGGTGGTGGTTCGGGAAAGCACCTTGGAATTCAGCACGCTCTGCGGCTGCAAAAGCAATTGTTACGCTGTTGCAAATAAGCAAAAGCAAAGGCACTGTGTCCACCTCTGGTGAGCAATGCAGTCCTGTCCGGGTCAACAAGGTGCTTTCCACCAGGCCCCACACACCCAGGATTCCTGTCCTCCCTCTCCTCCTCCAGCCACAGCTAGAACATAAACGTCGGAGTAAGACCCAGCTCTGTGTGTTTGGCTACTCCTGTCTGCCCAGTTCTTTTTTGACTTTTCAGATCACGATTTCTTTTTGTTTCCCTTTTCTGAATTGAGACCTTCAGCACAACGTTCCAATATTGCCATAAAACGTGGACGGTTATGCTGAGTGAAAACAGTGGCAGCCCGTCTGTGGGCTGGACCCAACTGGCTCCCCTGGCCCCGTGGCTGGCTGGCTCTGCACAGGGTCCTGTTCCACTGTGACCTTGGGCTCGGGGTCCAAGAAGGTTCACGGTCCTGGCTCTGGAAGGACTCAGCGCCACCTCACGAGGGAATGCAGAGTGGCTGAGCAGCCTCTGGGCTACGCTGATAGAATTTAGGAAGCAAATGTCCTCATGCAAAGGGCAAGCAGAGAAAATCACAGGTCTTAAAGTTCTGGCTAAAAATGAAATCAATTTGTTGAGCCCCGCAGAGCCATTTCTCCTCAGCCTGCTGGGAAGGAGTTCTGTCTCGAAACTGAATGAGAAGCCCTGATTCCTTACAGATGAGGAGACGACCCCTGGGCACAGGTCTGTCCCACTCTCCAGCTGGTTCCCAGTGCCTGCAATTCTCCATCAGCCAGCATCCCGCTCAGCCCCGCAAACTGGCCAGAGCTCCCACTTTGCAGCCTTCCCACCAGGAATCCCCCGGGGCCAGCTACATCTTCCCCATTTGTTCCGAGCTCAGAAAATAGAAATTACACAAATCTTACACTCAAATATTTAAGCAAAGTGGGAGAAACCTGTTTGTTTAAAAAGAGAGGCAAACCCCTCGTGGAAACAGCATGGGGCTCCTGCGTTCAGCTTTCTGGGTCCCAGAGAGGAGAGGAAGCCACCGCTCATCCCCCTGGCCTTTCCCCAAACTCCCCCATTACAGTAAACATGAGAACCAACTTTCCACTTGCACCTCCCTCTGCCAGATTCCTTTCCAGCATCCTGCTCTAGAATCTCGGCAGCTGCCAGGCTGTGGGGAGAAATCTGCAGTGGTGGAAGGCTCACTTGAGTCCTCCACCAGCGCGGTGAAGCCAGCCAGGGAGCTGGGTCTCGGGTACAGCTCCGCTGTATATGGGCCTGTGGATTGGAAGAGAACTGGGCACTCCAGGGTATAGAGACAGGTGACAAGATCCAAGGCAGGGGGCAGGCTCTCCGTGTGAGACAGCAGCCAGATTCAGCAGCTGGACGAGAGTGCAAGGATTCAAATCCAAGGAGGGGTGAATTCGGGGCCCGTTCTGAGCCCGCACTCTCTGCTCTGTGTCAGCTACTTCTGGAGGCTGCCTGAAAGCAGCTTTCCCCTCTCCTTTCGCAACCCTAGGAGGAAGGTAATGAGTTAAAATCAGCTGGCATCGGAGGAGGCCCTCCACACGTGACTCGGCGCTGTGGGTCTCTGGACGGTTAGGCGGTCAGCAGCAGCACGCCTGGCACCGCTGTGATCATGGAACCCGCTTCCCCGTCCCTGTCAGAATGCCCTGTGGGCCTGGGGTTTCAGAAGCCTATTTGGAAAATACTGCAGTGTAAGTACCCAGTCTTCTCCAACGCTTGAGGGGTGTGTGTGGGGGGGCACTGATGGTGGGCCCACTTCTCCCTGCCCTGTTGTTCCAAGGCCTCTGGGCTCCTGGAGGACTAGGCCAGGGTCTCCTTCGCCACCTCCGCTGCCCCTCCTAAGCCTAGCATGGTGCCTGGCTCTGCTCCCTGGATCTACGGCTTCCCTGGCCTCCCTCCCTACACCTGGAAGCCTCTCTGGAGCCAGGCCAGGCCTTGCTCAGCTTGAGCAGTGACAGGGAAGAGGCCCCCCCTCCTGCCCATCCCTGCTCCCTCTGGGTGCTTGGAAGGTCCCTGTGAAGTGGCAAAGGCTGACTGGTGCCTCAACCTCCCCTCCAGTCCTCTGCAAAGGGCACAAGTTTTCAAAATGTGAACCTAATCACATCCTGTTCTGCTTAAGACATTTCCATAGTGCCACGTTTCTCACGGGGCACAAACAAAAGTCACATGGTCCAGGAGGCCTGGATAGCTTGGCCCCATTCACATCTGGAGCCCACTTGAGCCCTGCTCTGCCCGCTTCCTGGGCTTCTTCCCTGTGGGCAGGTACTTCCTCCTGTGCCTTCAGGCCTAGCGGCAGGGCACCACACAGAGCAGCACAGCCCCGGAGTCTGGGTGTTTAGGGCACCGTACACTCCCTCCCCAGTGGCACATGGCCTCGTTGCACATTCATTTTGCTGGAGTATTTGAAAACTTCTCTCTTTCCCAAGCAAGGCAGCCTCTCAAAAGAGGCTCTAAAGTTTTGGCTTTCACTGCATTCCCGACTCCCAGCAGGCAGAGGGCTCAGGAAAGTATTCGGCACTTGTTGGACAAGAGAATAGGCTGCCTGCTACTTTATCCCTATCTGTCCCCCCAGCTCTCCCTAATTGTCCCCAACCTGCTTCCACCAGGAAATAACTACTAAAGGCAAATACAAACAACAAAGCAACAACAGAAAACCTTTCTGAGGCTGCATGAGGCAACATCTCTCGGAAGGAAGCGCAAGGCGACCATTTAATACGCTTCCCTCAACGGGAAGGTCTACGGGCTGACCTTCAAGTGTGTTTTAGTTACAGAATTCGGGGCTGTCTGCGATTAATTTGTCAAAGGGCAGGGAGGGAAGGGGACAACTGGGATTGACCAGCCGCACTCACCATGGTGAGCCTTCAGGGCTCAGCCTCCCCGGCACCCCATCTGGGCTCCTCGCCACACTGGGCAGCCCAGAGTAATTTTCCTGGGCCTCAGGCCTGTGGTCAGACTGCTTATTCTCATCTTCCAGTGAGGAAGAAATAAAGGTGCAGTCAACTCCTAGCACAACCCAAAAACCATCAGTGATGAAAAATGTATCTCTAGGTAAGAAGCTCAGTGATGAAAACTGTATCTTTAGGTAAGAAGCTGTTCTAAGGCACCCAAGAAGACTGAGGAAATTGCAGTCGCAATGGGTATTGCACATGTTTTCTTTTTGTTTAAGAGATGGGATCTTGCTCTGTTGCCCAGGCTGGAGTACAGTGGTGTGATCACAGATCACTGTAGCCTTGAACTCCTGGGCTCAAGGGATCCTCCCGCCTCAGCCTCCTCAGGAGCTGGATTACAGAGGTGCACCACCATGCCCAGTTAATTTTTTGTGTGTGTGTGTGGAGACAGGATCTTGCTATGTCGTCCAGGATGGTCTGAACACCTGGCCTCAAGTGATTCCCCTGCCTTGGCCTTCCAAAGTGCTGGGATTATTATTCATGTTTTCAAATCTCTGAGACTGAGGTGGAAATGGGAAAAACCAAGTATGGCTCAGTGGTGAAAAGGACAGGCCATGCTGACAAGGGAGGCCCATTCAAGAAGCAAAGAGCAAGTCCGATTCGGCCTCTCGCTAGCTCCACGCTTGACGAGTTTGCCTCCTGGATCTTCAGTCATTCTGACTTTAAAATGGGACAGTGCCACTCACCTCACAGGGGTGGCGAAGAATTAAAATAATGAAGCTGAGAGAAAGAATATGGTGCCTTGCACAAAATAACGGAAGCTGTGATTTATAACTGTCAATGTTGTTTTGATTATGGTAGAAGTCTTCTTAATATCAAGATTTCAAATTTAAACAGGTTTCAGTTTGTGAACCAGGGGGAAAAAGAACCATATGGAAAAGTCCATTAATTCATGAGCTCTGATCTTCACATCTTAAATTTCTTTTTGAGACAGGGTCTGGTTCTGTCACCCAGGCTGGAGTGCAGTGGTGTGATCATGGCTCACTGAAGCCTCAAACTCTTGGACTCAAGGGATCCTCCTGCTTCAGCTTCCCTAGTAGCTAGGACCACAAGCATGAACCACCATATCTGGCTAATTTTTACAACTGTTTGTAGACATGGGGTCTCCACAAAAAGCCTGTTGCCCAGGCTGGTCTCAAACTCCTGGGCTTAATCGATCCTCCTGCCTCAGCCTCCCAAAGTGCTGGGATTACAGGCATGAGCGACCACACCTGGCCTCAAATTTTATTTTAAATCTGATCTGAGGTACAGTGAATGAAGTGTGGCAATAAATCCGAGATTTTTGTTAGAGAAAACTGTGGGCTGGAAGCTTGCGGATGGAAAGAGAAGACAAAGGGAGTGTGGGCTTCACTGTGGGGTCAGCTTCTGGCTCACTGCAAGAACACAATATATTTGTTCTTTATTTTTTAAGAACATAAGATTTCAAAGTGTGAAGATTTTTCAGTCTTTAGGTCCCCTGCTTTTCTTCCTTTCCAGCTTCTCACAAACCACCTGCTAGACCTCAGATCTGCCTCTTTTTTCCCTCCAGAATATCCCTTCTCATCTAATTCCTTAATAATTGATTCCTTGCTGTGACAAATCTTTGAGCTAGAATCTTCCTCAAGATCTTTGCGAGTCTAAGATTATCCTCACAATGGTTTCCAGTTGATTTATTTATACTAACACACTGTGTTCTACCACATCACCATCTCCCAACATATCTGTGAAGTAGAATTAAAATGCCAGTCAACCCTGTTTAACAGTTGTATCTTACCACTTGTTAAAATTATACTAATACTCCTTTGGAGCAATTATCAGAAAACAAAGCCTCCACTGTGCTCTCACGAGTATTTTTAACTTGTGTTTATGTCAAAGTAGTTAAGTACTGTGCCTTCTGAGGGCCTGATGCCCCAGTCTGAATTTAGAAGCTTTGTGCCTTTCAGCAAATTACATACCGTCTCTGGGCTCGGCTTTCTCATTCATCAAACTAGGGTAGGGGCAGGACCACTGTCAAGGGGCTGTTTTGAGAATGACAAGTGACACTGACTGCATGGGAAGGACTTGGGCTTGATGTGCTCCATAAATGGTGCTGCCCATCCCACTACTCCCACCACCCTATCCCCTCTTACCCATCTCCATGGATGGGGGGCTATAAACCTCGGACAGCTGAAGTGCCCTGTGATGGGTACTCCTGGATGCCACAGAGGGACAGCAGTTTTGCATCATGTGAGTCAATGAGAGGAGAGACCAGGGTTGATTCTTGAGGGCCGTGATCAGAGTTGACAAAACACAAGGCAGAAGGAAAAAGTGCTTGTCACTCCTCATACACCAATTTGTGTGTGTGTACGCATGCGCGCAAAGACTCACCTGTGTTTAGTTACGTGCAAAGCTATGTGGATGCAAGTACCCAGCATGGCACAGGAATAGAACGGGCTTCAATGATAGAAAAACAGCAACTAGAATCTCATATGAAAACTAGTTTTCCTAAAATCTAGATTTTTTGAGCTGTAATACACTCAGATCTCCTATTGAGGCATTAAGGAAAAACAGTAACAACAACAACAAAACTGTAATGAAACTCCAACGGGTCAGTTAGCTAAATTAGAAAGCATGGAACTGAAGAAAAAGGGAAACTCAATTAAATTCTAGCCTCATTATCAAGATCAGATGTCAAGCTACTTCACCATAATTACCTGCTTAAAAATTTAATGATGGTTCTGCATTAATTTCAAAACTAAAGGCACTTATCAGCTATTGAGAATATTTTTAAATGAAAGAATGTTTTATACCTGCCTCCATTTCAATGAAACAGCTAAGTGCTTGAGCCATGTATGGGATTAGGCTATGAGTCCTCTAATCAATGGTATTATTAGAGACAACAAAAGAGCTAAGAGGATCCTTCTGTAATTCAACTATAAATTTAAACTGCTTGAGTTACATTATTTCTGGAGTCTAAATATCATAGTGATATACTGCCAACGGAAAAAAAAAAATTTTGATAGGTCACAGATAAGCCTAATGGCTACTTACCATAATCGCTAAAACAATATTCTTGTCAGTATCAAAGATTTGCTGATTAATCAATAAAAACCCAAAAGAGTATATTTACTAAGGACACTTATCAGTTGGATCAAACAGATCCCAAAGCAAGGGGGAAATGCTTAACTAATACATTTTATTAATAACCACTGACAACTGAGGAAAACAAAACATTCCTTAATGAAAGACTGGAGGAAAATGTTACAAGAGAAAACCAAACACTTGTATCTCTGTTTGAAGTAGATGCTTATAGGCTAAGCACAGTGGCTCATGCCTGTAATCCCAGCACTTTGGGAGGCTGAGGTGAGAGGATTGCTTGAGGCCAGGAGTTCAAGACCAGCCTGCGCAACATAGCGAGACCCTGTTTCTACCAAAAAAAAAAAATTCAAAAATTAGCCAGGCACTGTGGTGCACGCCTGGAGTCCCAGTTACTATGGCGGCTGAGGTGGGAGGATTGCCTGAGCTGGGAGTTCAAGGCTGCAGTGAGCTATGCTCATGCCACTGCACTCTAGCCTGGCCAACACAGCAAGACCTTGTCTCTAAAAACAATGGCAACAAAAAAGTAGATGCTTATACCCTTCACAAATAACGAACATATAGGTTCTAATCCAAGTGTGTATACCATAAAGGTTAAAATAATGTAAAAAAATTTATTAAACTTATTTATGGTCTAAAAATATTAAGTATTAATAACTTAGTCTGAGTTTCTTGTAATAAAAAGAACTGTTAGGAGAGTAAAAAGAAATTATACTGCTTCTGCCTTCATGGGAAATACAAATGTATGACAGTCATTCTCTTTGGCTTTAGTCATTTTCTTTCTTTTCTTTTTTTTTTTGTTTAATGACATGAAAAAGACAATCTTCCCACAAAGCCTCTAAGTAGCAGCCCTGTAGTGGTGTGCCGGGAAGTGTACATAAATGAAAGAAAGCAACAGCTAAGAAAACCTTAGATTAGTAGCTGCCTAAATTCTAATTCCCACTGCATTGTTTTGTAACTCAACGAAGTCCAAGAAAATAATCTTTTTCCCTGGATTTATTTATAAAAGACTTAAATGAGCAAATCCAGTGGAAAAGCTGCAATGCCTTTATCATACACTAAATCACAGGAAAAGGTACATTTTAAATGTTTAGAACAGTGTTTTAAAGCAAAACTCCATCATTATGGACTAAAGCCCCTTGGACACTGTTTTATGTCTCTCCACTGTCCCCTATGACCTACTGTCCCAAGCTGCCTCTGTGCTAGTCCCACGATGTGTAAGGGGCCTCATGACATGGTTCGTGGTGACTGGTGGAGATAAGAAAGCATTAAGTGATCCAGGCTATGTTTACCAGCACTGACATGTGTTTTAGAGGGGAAAGTGCCAAGACTCTAATAGTGACTGAACATTTGTTTTTGAGATGCTCTGCTGGTTGACACAGAGTCTAGTACTCCCCTGGCCCCTCCCAAACTGGCTGGTGTGGGCAGGTCAGTCTTCATGGGCCATTCCAATACAGAATACAGGGGCCTGGGGCCGGGGATTCCCAGCACATGACAGCAGGTGCTTGCTTGTGTTTGGTGCCTAAATGAGAGGGCTGCTGAACTGGCATGTGTTTGCTTTAAACCAGATCATGTAACACGAGACACTTTCGTGTCTGACTTTAGAGTATATAGGTTTTTGCCTTGATTGCAGATTTAAATAGATGGTTTAAAAAGCTCCTAAAAACCAACAGGGCTGATATTTATACAATTAGTATGGCCTCTACACTGACTGTTCTTACCTCAACATCCTTCTTTAGTTTTTCCAGGAAGACCTTCTTGTTGTTGTCATCAATATAAATCTTTTGGCCTTCATTAATGAAATCATTATCTTTCAGAGTTGGCAGTTCTTTGGCCTATGAGAAAAAGAATGACAAAGAAGCTTGAATAAAACCTAAAAAAACCACAAACACCTTCCAACCCTGGACATTGAGGTTTGCCCCGTTCACCACCACAGGGGTCTTACCCAAACAATAAAATAGGAGAAAGCTTGATTACCACCGGGGGGCGCCAGTGAGCTGCAACCTCTGGACACATTCCCCGGAGCAGTGGGGTGGGGGTCAGGCAGACTCCATATAATAAGGCTTTTTGTAACACATTTCATGTTTTTCAGAGGAACGAACCTGACTGCTTTCTTAGATTCACTTTCTTACAAGAAGTCTTCTAGGTATAGAATTTGTATTCTTGGAATATTTTCCCAGGAACAACTCCATCCCTCCTCCCACCTTTGGGTAGCCGTTGCTTGGCTCACATTACAAATAACATATCTTGTCTCAGAACAGCCCCATCCATAATCATATCTACTTTCTGCACCACGGAGAACATGTGGTCCGAGGTTAGCCATCTGCCCTTCCCAGCCTTCCTGTTCACCACTCCAAGAAGGAAATTCTCTTCTCATTTGGACAGTATCAAAGAAAAAAGGTCTTCTCTTAACATAAACGTATTAAGATGAGAGTTCTACCTTTTACAAATGAACAAAAGGGTGAGCTAACAAGTAAACTGCACTTATACCAACCAACACAAAGCAATGGGCGACTATTAAAACATGGGTCATGAGCAGAAAACACTGTAGCTTGTATTGCAGCAAACAGAATATAGGCATATAGTTTCAAAACTGTGGATTATTCTATTAAACTTTGTACAACCTGCATTCAGTACGAGCTCCAAATCTCCCACCCCTTTCAGCTAACCGTAGCTTGTTTATTTCAGCAGAAAGAATCCAATGTCATGCACTGCCTTTCCCTGTATGTTGATGAATCTGGAAGGGTCCTCTTTTCCGTAGGTGTGAACCAAATGAAAACAAAATAATCCAAGGAAACAACATGCTTTCCTTCCTGGCTCCGGCACTGTTCCTCCTCCCTCCTTATTCAGAGCAACGAAAGAACGCTCCCTGGGTCCATCTCCTGAACCTTTCACATGCTCGAACTGCTCACTTCCCCTCTTATTTATAAAGTATAGACATGCATGTAAACATAGTCACACCTATTTACACCCACACATATGTAAATAAACTATGCATTTCTAAATGAGTCACTTTGGCTACTAACTTTGAGAAAGTTTTAACAGTTTTGCAACTTTGAATTAGATAAAACCACAATCTTTATAAGCCAAATAGAATTATCCTTACAAAGCAGGTACAGCAAGGCCCAGAAATGTCAAGATTAGATTCAATAAGCAGTTACTGAGTGAGTCAAGTACAAAGACACAAACATGAATGGCCACAATTTCTGCTGTAAAGGAGTTTGTAATCTCGTACGGGAGAATGATATGAAAGCAAGTAGGTAGAAAATAAAGCAGGATGTGTACGTGAGATGTAAAGATAAATACTAACATTCCGGGGGAGGATAATATAATTTCAAACACTTTTATGCTGAGTTGAGTCTTTTAAGACACGAAAACGCAATGCCATTCTTCACAAAATTTTACGATGCGCCTGCTAGACTAACCCCCTAAGTCTGTCATTAATAATTTTAAAATAAGGCAATACATGCACCCCTCACTCCCACAAACCTTGAATGTGAAGACTGCGCAATATTAAATGTTTGAGCTCATCACACTAGATTACAAGGTTTCTCTCCTATTAGAACTGTAAACATAATGAAGTTTCACCAAGAATGAAATGCAAGGTTCTGAGGTTTAACAAAACTCAGAGGGCAATGAGAAGACAAACACTGCCCAAAATAGAAAATTGCAAGCACGTTAGAAAAAGGGTTGAAGCCAGACCTACACACAAAAACAGGAGATGGAGAAGGATCGTAATTTTCCAAGCAGACACCTTGGGCATTTTTCTGTGTCATTATGTGTTGGCGATGGGAGGTGTGTGGGTGGGGGTGTTAAGGATTATCTGCCTCAATTCCACAACTCATTTTATATGTGTAAGAAAAGAAGGGTAGAGGGTGTTTTTTCTGGTTTTGTATAAATGTGAGAAATCTGAAGGCAGAGATGACAGACCCCAGACAAGGCAGTAAATTACACGCTGGATGTGTGTTTGTAACACAAGTCACATTAATGAAGATGAATGCCACTTCAGGTTCACCCCAGCAGAATTACCTCATGTGACAGGGAAAGTATAATCCTGCCTCATAAAACTCTGGACACCCTGTACTCTGTGACTAAGCTGACTTGTGAATTTCACAGGCACTAGGGACGTATTTAGATTGGATCAAGTTCAAAAAAGGGCACCCAGATTGGCTAAAAGACTTAAGGGCTTATTGAAAGGATCAAGAGGCAAAGGCGGGTCCCGGCAGGGCAGCTGCCAGCATGGAATCTAACACTAGTCTATAGATATCAACCTTCCAAATGCTTGCTGCAAGACAGAGTGCTCGGGGCATGAAGGTTTTGGGGTCATGAATCCTGAGGTTGCAATCCTGGTTCCACCCCTTGCTTGCCAGGGGCCAGGTTCCCCGACCTCTCCAGCCTGTTTCCATAGATGCAGAAGGGGGAAAACACCGCCGCTACCACTTGCAGCAGTCTTAGGTACCCTGCTTAGCACTTCGTGTGTGTCATTTTATTCACATCTGTCATCTACCTTTAGTCTCTGCAACAACCTTAACTATTATTCTTATTCACGTTTTACATTCAGGGAAACTGAGATTATGCAATGTAGCTAAGGTCTCCCAGTTTGCGGAGTGATGAGCTGAGATGGGAACTTCAGCCATTCTGCTGAGGTAGAGTTGTGCTGAGAACTCAACCAGAAACCACGGGACAGATTCAAATAGTGAGTGGTGCTTGTAATCACCGTCACCACCCCCATCACCATCACTGTGGGCATGTAACAAAGGGCACGGATTTAAAATGGCTATTACAGGGTGAAAGGCTTTTTTTTTTTTTTAAACAAAAGTTTAACTGTTTTTATTAAGAACAAGATAGGCTAGGCATGGCAGCTCGCACCTGCAATCTCAGCATGCTGGGAGTCTGAGACAGGAGGTTCACTGGAGTCCAGAAGTTCAAGACCAGTCTGGCTAACATAGTGAGACTCCATCTCTACAAAAAAGTAATGAAACATATGAGACAGGCATGGTGGCGTGTGCCTGTCATCCCAGCTACTTGGGAGGCTGAGGTAGGAGAATCGTCTGATTCTGGGAGGTCAAGGTTGCAGAGAGCCATGATTGCGCCACTGCACTCCGGCCTGGGTGACATAGGAAGACTCTATCTCAAAAACAAAAACAACTACAAAAAGATAACAAAGGTTAAGTCACCTGACAATGATTCACTCTCAAGAAAATCTTACTGCTTAGCTTTTTAAAAGAAATTTCAATATATCCCTCTGATAATGAGCAGTGCTCATATTAGAAACATCTTTTTTTTAAAATGTGGAAAACTATACTATGATTTAATGAACTTAATAAACTCTTGGTGTAAAACTGCCTACAAAGATGACGTCTGCAGAGCAGCAGAAAATTAACTGTGGGCAGCGACAGCTTAATGTAGCAACAGATTCTACCCTTTGCTTTTAAACACTGGATTATTTGAACTTCGAGTTTTCCAAGCTTGTAGTCACTGGGTCTGGTTCTTTAATGAGTGTCTTTGATATCTTTTCTAGTTCAGTGCAGAAACAGCCAGAGGGTGGAGGAAACCCCCAGGGTTAACTAAAGACAGCTCAGAAATGCTTCTTAGCTGTGGACTCTCCCAGGCCGGCTTCCAGCCAGCGGTCAGCAACCTTTCTGAAGTGGCGGCAGGCCGAGTATTTGTTCTGAATTCAGCCCTGGCCAGTTTTGTGGAGATCAGAGCCTCTAAGTAAGGCGGGGCGATTGCTGTACGACTCTCTGTACTTGCTGGGAGGGGTCGAGGGTATGGGAGGGAACTCCTCTTCCCCACCCCATCCTCCTCCGTGTGTCCAGTCCTGAGCTGGGACTCCTGCCCCAGTAGGGGGCCCCAGAGCTGCCCCAAGGCCCTGGCCAGCTGAGGCCCCGTGAGTCAATACAGGCCAGCGCAGAGCCAGGCTAGCACAGGCAGGACTGTTTTCTCTCTTGCATGAGGTAATCTGCTGTGGTGGGTTGGATTCCAACTGGCATTCATCTCCGCTAATGTGATGTGTAAATGCACCAACACAGCCACAGGCATCAGCAGAGGGACACTGTTCCCCTGCAGCCTGGCTGTCCTGCTTCCCGTTCGGATAAAATGAGCCCTTCGCTGTCATGTGGGGTGATGCCCGACCCCAGGTCGATTTGGCATGGCTCAGGTTTCCATGTAGGAGAAAGAATGAAGCCCGTGGTTATGAGAACACACTGGATCCAGGCTGCCTGGGTTGTAGCTCTGCAACTCCAATTATTAGCTATGTGACTCTGGCAAGTTACCTAACCTCTCTGTGGTTTGGTTTTCCATCTTTAAAAGGGGATCTGCAAACATCGGGTTGTGAGGATTGCACGAGTTCACACATGTAAAAAGGCCAAAATGGTGCCTGCCACAGTGTGTTATACACAAACGTTGTTACATGCTAGTCACGTTCTCAAGTATGGCTTATGGATCTAGAAAAAGCTCATCGCTGATCAATCCAGAGCAAGATTTTTCTTTTAAAAACTATATTGGCATATTTAACATTTTAATACTAGCTGTGATGTTCTGGGCCAGTTGCTTTATCTGCCCAAACCTCAGTTTCCTTAATTATATAACGGGAAATTAATAATACTGCACCTACGTAATAGGGTTAGTGTGTAAATCAAATGACACAAAGCACATAGTGCCTGGCAATAACAACTTGCTATGTTTGTTTCTTCTTTCCCAACTTTCTAATAAAATAGGGTCTTTAAACTTAGGATATCTTCTAGTTGATACCCGGATGATTAAAAAAAAACCAATTTATGATGTCAGTAATCTAAACCTGGGGTGTCCAATCTTTTGGCTTCCCTGGGCCACACTGGAAGAATCGTCTTGGGCCACACATAAAATCAATGAACACTAATGAGAGCTAATGAGCCTAAAAAAAAAAAAAAAATCACAAAAAAACTCATGTTTTAAGAAAGTTTACGGATTTGTATTGGGCCGTATTCAAAGCCGTCCTGGTCCCACGCAGCCCGTGAGCTGCAGGTTAGATAAGCTTGATTTAAACGATATTTAAAATTTCCTTGGTTTTTAGGTTTTATCTGCTAGTTACAAACATGTCACATGAATTATCTACATA
Source organism: Theropithecus gelada (assembly GCF_003255815.1). Taxonomy (NCBI): domain Eukaryota; kingdom Metazoa; phylum Chordata; class Mammalia; order Primates; family Cercopithecidae; genus Theropithecus; species Theropithecus gelada. The sequence goes on along the minus strand of NC_037677.1, from coordinate 27,287,506 downwards.
CTGCCTTGAAATTTGGAAGACACTTTCGTTACTGCGCACTGCAGACAAACATACCATACATGAGTGCAAGGTTAATATTTCATTTCACTACACAGGACACACGGGGAACACACAGGGTACATGAGACAGGATGCATCAAAGGTGACACGGCCCGAGGCTGATCTCCCTGCCTTGGTGGCTCTAGTTCCCTACTCTGCTTTGCAAACCTCAATTGTGAATTCTCCTGGCTAGAAAAACCTCTGTGATCACCTGCAAAAGCTATTCCTAGTAAGAAACCTCACTGAAAAGATCTTTTTTAAAACTGAAACCCAAATGAGAGTAAAATGATCCTATCTTACAATAAAAATTGGACTGGTTAAATTCCTGAAGAAATAATCTGCAATTGATGATATTTATTCAATATAGGAAATAAGATGTAATGATTTTACATATCTGGCCAAAGACAGCTATTTGCTGACTTTTGTCTTACCTTAATTTTCCATGGGTTAGTTTTTCTCAGTGAGCACATTATAATAGTGGGTAATTTAGTGCATGTTCTTTTGCTGACCTAAAGCAAAAATCCACAAGCTGAAATCTTAGTAGCCAGAAAATATAACCAAAATACTAGGGAACAGTGAACTCACTCCTAGGGAGCAGTGAACTCACTGGGAACATTTAGCTTGCTATGAGTTGTAAAAAGAAAATTTATTATAAACATTTGTGTATATATAATACATTTATTACAGACATTTCTCCCTCATTTTGAAAAGTTTTTGGCTTTTAAAGCACAGCATCACAGGCCTCAGCAAGTCTACTGTAAGTCAACAGTAAGAAACACACTGTGTGATAATACAGGTCATGGTCAAAAATAGTTTGTGTGTCATTAAGACACAACATGAAGGTGAGAAATGAGATGCACACTCGGCTGAGTCACAGCCTGAAGATAACCAACACATGCGTAAGGCTTTCAGTGTATAAAAGCCTCTCGACAGAATTACTTGTTCCCTAGGGTTCAATAAAAGATATAAATGATCTCTAAGGACAGATTTGGCCACGGGGTTGGGATTAAAAAAGGGAAAACGTATCAGGACAGTTACCAAGTTTAGAGCCCTCATTTTTAGAATTTCTAAACACAGGCCGCCTTTTAGCAGAGACCTGTGGTATAGAAATTACAGAATTCCACGAGAGCAAAGGAGATGCAGCACTGTTTGCTTCCCAGAACTGCTAAAAAGGAGCTAAAAAGCACCACCTAAAAAATTCCTGCTTAATATTACTTATTTACTACTTCTATGCTTAAAAATTCCAAATGACTAAGAACCTTTGCAGAATCTCCAAAACCAAAACAAAAACAATGTGTTTACCAAAAGGATTTAAATGCTTATTTGTTTCAAGTGGGAATTAACTCATTTGTGTATGTATATATGTGCTTACTTCATTAGGTTCCGTGATTTCATGTATAAATGCTGTCATTCATACGGAGTTTAGCAATATTGGGTATTTTAAGGTTTAGTAAAGCCAGAAGTTATATGAAATTTTATTTTAGTGAGATTTTAAAAAAAACTATCTTTTAGATGACAAAAATTTTTTAAAATCACAGATTTCAAACTATAGTTTGAGTTCTGTTTAAAGTTATGTTTCAAACTAAAGTATCATTGGATTTTGAATGATCATTCTAAACTTTAATTATACAAGAAGAGAGAACTGTATGGGGTAAATGGCCATTAATAACTGGAAATAGAAAATACATGAACCTAAAACGCACAGAGCAAGAATCTTTATAATATAGAGCCAAATTTTCATTTCAGTCTGGATGGAAACCTTACTGGGAAGAAGAAATGCAGCCAGTCACACTTGACTGTCTAATGCAAACAGGATTTTGGCACTAGGTTTTAATGCAAGGGATAATACATACCATAGTACTCTGTGATTAAAGGACTCGTATTTCAGAATGAAATGAATTTTTTGTTCGATATGCTCATTTGACAACCTATTTATTTATTTTTTAAGTCTAATTGTAAGGCTCAATGTCAAAGACTGCTGCCGGGTGTCCTTTTGATGCACTGTTACTGTGACACTCAGAGCTGAATGCTCAACATAAAAAATATGTAGTAATTATTGTTTTATATTAGAACTGCTTGTGTTCCTGATTTACTTGTTATTCCAAGCTCACCCAAATGAAAATAAACTTGCAAAAAATAAAACCCCTTTCGCTGTGCTTGCAAAAATCTTCATAAAAATCAGAATCTGTGGAACTGAAAACATAATGCACAAGTATTTCTATAAGGGGAGGAATTTTAGGTAATCCTTATGTTAGAGCTAGGATAAAAATAATTTGATGGAATAACATCATATGTGGTATCAATTTTGGGGTAATAAGAGATGCTAGGGATTTATAATAAAATCAGTTCTGCTTCTCGGAACATCTAAGCCACAAATTTGATACATGAAAAGGCAAATTAGTGGATACGGAGAAAGTTCATACAGAAGTAGCAAAGAAAAAGGGTGGTTTTGCACAAATAGTACATATACCAACCTTCTTTAACTACATAAGTAGAATGTCTATACAAGTTCATGGGTTGAGAAATGATCTAAGAGGTCATTAATAACTTCTAATTTTCACAGTGAAAACAGTGAGAATGTGCACATCTGTGACTAGTATCCAGATGTGAACATTTTATAATTTTTATTTTGAATCTGTTTATGTATGAATGTGGAAAGAAAATATACCACAACATACTTGTGAAACAGTGCTGTAAGCAAGCCGCGCAAAACTGGAGAAGCGCTATTGTAATTTTGTAAGTTACAACTGTTAGGGCTGGCAAAACCTAGCTGTTGGCAATTTTCCCTCAGGCTAATATGTAAAAGGTGAAATTTATTCCTTTTTTAATACTGTCATATTTTATGACCACAACTCTATGTGGTGATGTCAAAGGTGACGGTTTGGTCTTCCTCTGCAAACTGGGATATGACAGCTGAACTGCATACAAGACCTACCAAATAGGACCTACAGGATGGGTTTGTTCCAGTTTTAACAGAAGATTCTGGTGCGCAGATGTCTATGGTGATAATCTAAGAAATGTCAAAGGCTGAACACTCAAGGAGTTTGCTGACTCCTCTAGATTTCTCGTTTAATTCTAATATATTAAACTAACATATTAAAGATCACTATTTAATTAGGAATTATACATCTGTAGCAGCCTGGCTTAAATTCAGACCACATACTAAATTTTAGAAGTCTTCTCTCCACCCCAACTTTTTCTAGAACCAACTAAGAGTTGTTAGCTTAAAAACATTCCCATATCTAACAGCACTGCTCCACGTGTGCTTGGGATACTCTTGAGTTGATTTCATTCCAGTGACATAAAAATTAATCTGAGGCAAATGAGAGCTGATACAGCACCATAAGCCATAAGTCATAAAGCCCTGAGGACTTTAATGCTGTCATCTGAGTGAAAATCTGGAAAGTGTTCACAAGAGTCACTGCATGTGATCCTCTTTTTGTCACGTGCCATGCTTACCAGTTAAGAAAAATTCTAAATGAAGCTTTAAAACTTCATTCCCAGAACACCCCTCACGGTTTACATAGGGGGTTCTTATCTATATCTGCTGAACAGAACATTTTTTTCCCTATCAATCATAGCAATCACCTTAATCTACATATATCTGGAACAGAGAAGATGTTAGTCATGGTCAGGCCAGGACTTCTCCAAGTGGGGCCAACTGCTGAACCACATCTCTGGAGGAAGATCCAGGAAAGCTTCATTTGAAACAAGAGATTCTCACCAACACTAAAGCATGAGGACCAATGACGCAGGCAAATCCTTTAATTTTACAAATGAGGACAAAGTCAGATGACCTATACTCAAACCCCATTAATGCAGTCCTGTGCCCCCAGGGCTGGGACTCAGCTCCCCTAACCCTCTGTTTGGAGTCCTTCACCCAAATCTCCCTTTTATAAACTGTCTCTGGTCCAGAAGGTGGATGTTAGTGGTGCTGCCTTTAAGGTCTGAGAAAGAAGCCCTGCTTCTGCCCTAATGGGCAACTTTCCCCTGCACTTTGGGTAGTAGGATTGGTGTCCATAACTAACACTGGCTGGCAAAGGGGAATGATTCCCTTCCATCTCGGAAGAAAAGGAATTTTACAGAAGGCGGTTAAAGCATTAGCTGAATTGAGGGCCTAAAAAGCTTGACAACCCCCCTTTAACCGATGATCCGCCCACAGTGGAAAAGGAGGCACTTCTTAGCTGAGCGGCAAATAAAGATTTCCAGAAGGATACACTGCTGTGCTTTTGTGTCACGTTTGGGGAACCGGCCACCCTGGCCACCTCGCTTCAACGGCAGCCCAGATGACCAGATAGAGGTAGTAATTAATTATAATCTGTTACAATTTAAAGACCACAAAAGAAATGCTGAACACTGGTTTCGAAAAGCATTTTTAGATGTAAGGGTATTAATGATTAATCCTCTCGAACCCTCAGTTGGTAATAGGTAAAATGTCGGAGACGGTGACAGTCACTTAATTGCTGGTGCAATTCACAGTGCCTGAGAATCGACAAGGCGGCTTTTTGTAGCCCATTATCAAAGTGTCAACAATGATTATTGCCAATATAGTTACACAAATGCCAATTGCAGGGCAGCTGTTTTCTTTCAAATGGGTTTCAGAAAGAAGGCTGTATGTTAAAAGGAATCTTCTTATTGTGACCCTACGGCTCCATTACACACGCTTTACTTTACCTAATAAAATCAGACATGACTTTTGAGAAGAACTGTGCAGGATGATGAACAAAATGCATATTTGTGTAAATCCCCAGGACTCTCTCTCTCAAGAACATGGGCTTTTTAAAGAGTCAGGTCAAACCCCCCAGAAATCAAGTGAGTCCAGTTATGTTTTCTTTTACTTCCCTAGGTCCCCTGCTGAGTCGCTCGCTAGCAGGCAGCATGCTAAGACTGTCATTTGTAAAAAGCAGCCTGCTCAGCTATAATTACTAATTTGATGTCACACTGGAATTGCAGCGCAGCTGTGAAAAGATCGACCACCAGGGAGGTTCGCATTTCTCTGTCTCATTTAGAGGAGGCGAAACTGCTGGAGCCATGAATGGGAGATGCCCTTCCATTAAAAAGGAAAGAATTAAAGAATAAAACAAGTCATAGCAGCTGTCAGAATTTGACAATGGTTATTTTTTTTTAAAGCACTGTTCTGCTCTTAAAAAAAAAACCTCAAGACATCTGTACATGCATGTTCTGAGACTTGTTGCCATGAAAGTGATTCCATTGTTAGAATATAACTTATTTCCTTCAGTTCTATCTTCATGATTATGCTAATACAAATCACACTAATTACATGTCAAGCTAAAATCTAAGGGATGGGACTTGTCTGCACCTATATCGCTAAATATTTGAAATGACAGTTTCAAAACTTGTCATCAACAAGTTAAAAGTATGGAAAATTAAAACAGTTATAATGACTCATGAAAGAAAACCTGGGAAGAATAAGAATTGAGATTACTAATTAAGCTATGTCACCAGAGATTCTCTCTGCAGATTTTTTTTTGAGACAGGGTCTTGCTGTCACTCAGGCTGGAATGCAGTGGTGTGAACACGGCTCACTGCAGCCATGATCGACATCCTGAGTTCAAGCAATCCTCCCACGTAGCTGGGGCCACAAGTGTGCACCACCATATCCAGCTAATTTTTGTATTGTTTGTAGAGTTGGGGGTCTCGCTATGTTTCCCAGGGTGGTCTTGAACTCCTGAGCTCAGGCTATCCTCTAGCCTCAGTCTCCCAAAGTGTTGGGATTACAGGTGTGAGCCAGCAGGTCCAGTCCTCTAGAAAGATTGTTCTTTGTACCATAACGGTCATTTGGAAAGGAATATAGTTATATATAATAGCAATGAAAATAATATTCTTGCAAATCATTTCATTTATAAAAGGCTAAAATGTAGAAAATAAATATTTTTAGCCTTCCCCAAATATTTCAAACCAGAGGAACCAGTAGATTGTTTTGATAGCATTTCCCCCCCAATGTCTGATCATAAAAAGGAGCATTTATGATTTGTGAACGCAATGAATGGTATGCTTTGTGGAAGAGTCAAAAATCCTAACTGATCATGGAAAGAAAACCCAAAAGTTGGCAGAAAAGGGAAAGCAAAGACGTTTTTTAAAAGTTAAAAATGTTTTTAAGAGTTTGGCTCTATTAATACATTTTATTTGATCTATTTCAGTTTAATAAACGTTTCTAGATTATACAAAACACTGCCGTATCAGAGAGAGGCATGATCTCTACCAAGTCACGAATGACGACTTTCCCCTGGGCTCGTTCTAGACACGCTTCTCTTTTCCACAAGCTGCTCCTGGGTGACCTCACCCACTTCCCTGTCTCTGCCGACCGTCCTTCCAGGGAGGATTCCCAAGCCCTTTGTTTTCAGCTGAGACCCTCTGTGCAGCCTCTTGTGCCTAGTGGATCTCTCTGTTCTGACGCCACCCTGACATTTCAAATGCCTCCTCCCTCCCTTGTCTGGGGGATGTATCCCCAGGGAAATCGCTGGGGACGTGGTCGGTGAGGGTGGGTGGGAGCCAGATTTCAGCAGGTGATGAAGTGAGGAGAAGAAAAGGAAATGGTGGATGTTTCTTTGGCCATTTGCCCTTTTACTGTGTGTGAATGAAGGTACATTTTGATCTCCACCCTGCTGTCAAGGCAGGTACACTCTCCATCATTTACCAATGACATTCCACATCTTCAAGCTATTTCCTCTCTCCCTTCCCAAGTGAGCATTTCTAATACAGAAAGGTGGGTGGGGTGGCTTTATGCATCCTCTGTCTTCCAGAATAAGAGTTATTATACACCTCAACCCCAAAAAGAAGGCTAGGGCATTGATTCTTCCTCAGGGCAACTGTGCAGACAATTCTAATGTTTGCACAGTGTAAGACACAGTGATAAAGACTGCATTGCATGTACAAGTTTTACAAATATGTACATCTGAAAGTACGAGCACAAATGCTCAAGCTCTTCAAATAGAGGAAATACAAATTGTTTTGCTAACATAGTATGAAACCAAATAATTTATTTTACTACTTTAGAAAAAAAATCAAGTTTTAGAATCAACTGTTTCAGCACCATATTTAACTCTGAAACAATGTTTTTGTCAACGCAGTAACTTTTTCCTCATTTTCACAATTAATGGGATTAACATGACTTTTTGATATGCCGTTAAAGGAAAGGAGAGACATGAACTCCTAAACATTTACAAGGCAGTGTGGCATAGTGGCTAGAAATATGTGCTCTGGTGCCGGTGACCCCAAGCTCAAACCCTGGCACTGTCACTTCCTAACTGTAGGACCCTGGATGAAGTTACTAAACCTGTCAGTTATGCAACTTCATCCACTCAAAGGAAGTAATGACAGCACCAATCTCATCCGGTGACTGTAAGGATGACATGACATAATTCATGTACAATTTAAAATGGTCTGGCATATAGTCTATACTCAACCAGTGCCAATTGTGACTGTCTCTAAGCCTACCTCCTAGGGAGATGTTTCAAGGAATGATGGCTACATGTTCATATTAGATACAGGATGAAAACATTCTAGCAGAGTCCTAGAAAGATGAGTTCTTGTTCAAACAAATTCTATTATTCTCTTTTCATAGAAAGCTACACCAATAAAGAGGCTAACCATTTTTTGGTGAGGAGGGCAGTGAACTCTGGTTCATGCCATGGGTTTCTGGAAGGCGTGTTAAGTCCTATAGGTGGAACAGTGGAAAGGAAGATAGGAAGTGAATGTCCTGCTTTGCAAGGACCGTTACAACTATAGGAAGTCAAACACATGCGGTTTTCTTTCCTTTCTGTGTGCCCTTGTTTTATGATTTAGGCTTCAGCAGCAACCACACCATTAGCTGTAACTGTCCTTGTTGGCAGTGTTTACGTCAGAGCAGACCAAGCCCTTGCTGACTGAACCTGAAGAAATCAAAATGAATGAAGGAAAAAATCCTGCTAGTGGTAGTCCCAAGGAACTTTGGAAGAAAGTAAAAATAGAGCCACCAACATGGGGCATCATGTGACTCAGAGGCTGGCCTGTCGTACGATGCTGAAGAGCATGTGTGGCTCTGTACACCTCTGGTATTTCCTCCAAGGAGAAAACCTCAATCAGATTTAGCCTCTGAGCTTCTCATGGGCTAAAACTGAAATACCTGCTCAGTCTTCAGTACCTGGAAGAAACATTTACTCATGGCAGCATGGAAGTCGACAGTCACTGTTTCTGCCTCTTCTGGCCAAAGCCGGTGCCTTACAGGGGGTTTACACGAACGTTGAAATCTCAAAATGTGCATTTACTGATGTACAGTAAAAGGGAAAATGGCCAAAGAAGCCTCCACCATTTCCTTCTCTCCTCACCTGCTGCAATCTGGCTTTGGTCCCCACCCACCCTCACTGACCAGGTCCCCAGCGATTTCCCTGTGGATACGTCCCTGGACAACTCTCTATTCTTATCCCTACCTGGCCTCGCGAAAGCATCTAATGCTGGGAAGTTCATTTCCTCTGGTTCCTGGGAGATGACTAGAGTGAAAGTTTCACGAGGATGGGGATTACAACAGCCTTGTTCCACGAGGCATTTCTTACAATGCTTGGCAGAGTGTGTGCTCGTCACAGACGTTCAATATCTGAGTGAGTGACCCAGTGTCTCCTGGCTCTGCTGGGCTTGTTCTAGACATGCTTCTCTTCTCCACACATTCCTCCTGGGTGACCTCACCCACTTCCCTGTCTCTGCCGACCGTCCTTCCAGGGAGGATTCCCACACTCTTTTTTCAGCTGAGAGAGAGCCCCTGTGCAGCCTCTTGTGCCGACTGGATATCTGTTCTGACGCCGCACTGACATTTCAAACTCCTCCGCCTGCTCTTGTTTGCTATTTTAAGGAGTGGAATGAACACCTACCTACCCAACTGCCTAAACCAGAAACTAGGGGGTCCTCCTTAACCCCCTTTCCTCTATGCACACTCCCTGGCACCTCTGGCACTCAATCCCTCAGTTCTGTATATTCGTTTTCCCAGATCTCTCTGTAATTCATCCCCTTCCACCACATCCCAGCTCAGGCCAGCCATCTTCTCCGGGCTACTTCATCAGTCTCTCTGACAGGTCTGGCTTCCTTCCCTCCGTGGCCTCCTCTCTCCCTGCAGCAAATGCACCAAATGCTCCCCACCCTGACTCTGACGCCCTCGCACCTGCTGCTCTTCCTCTAACTCCTATTGATCCTTCAGGTTTCCGGACATCACCTTGTCCAGGAAGCCCTTCCTTGACCCTGCCCAGCCTGAGCCAGGGGCCCTTGCTACGTGCTCTAGAGCTCTCTGAGTGTCCCATCCGAGTGTTCACCCCATGACAACATCATTTCCTATTTAAGGTCTGCATCCCCTGCTAGATCTGTCTGTGTGTCTTGTTATTTTAGCTCTCGAAGCTAGGATAGTAGCCACAAAAATATTCACAGACATCTCTGAATGAATAAACAAAAGCAGATTTGCAAATCTGTAAAATTTAACTCAAAACTGCTATCATTCTAAAAGAAACAATAACCTTGAGCTCTGTTTTCAAATGGAATAGTTAAGAAAAAGGCATTTCCCAAGGTGACAGGCAGGCATAACTAAGAATACACATGTAACCTTTACATAAGCATGTGTTGACTTGGGTTAGTTTAGGTTTACATCCAGGAAGCTACTTTCTAAATTCCTACTCAAACCAATCCTTCAAGTTGACTCTGTCTATAATCTTGCATAGTAAACTAAATGTGGCTCAAATACTACCTAAGGTCCAATAAGCCAGGAAAAGAGAAAAAGGAAAAGAGAAAAAGAGATGCAGTCTTCTTATCCTTATTTTTTTAGGCAAAAAATACTTGAATCATGTCTTAATAGTTGGAAAGGAGTTTAAGGCTTATCCAAGCCAACATTCTACAGGTGAGAAAGCAGACTCAGAGATGCAAAGAAGCATATTCAGGGTCACATTCGGTTTGATATTCGTGAAACGATGTTAGGTCCTGGTTCCCTGACCCACAGGAACGCGCTCTCAGCTGTCAGTGCCATTTTAGATTGTAAGTTTACTGCAATGGTGGCTGTGTTTTTCAAGAGCAAGTTCCATGTGGAATGTTCCTTCCAATCATGCTTGCAACAAATAACTATTTCACTATTCAACAATTTGATGAAGAGAAATGAAGTAGAACTCTCATTGGGTCAATAAAGTGTTTCTCGCTGGTGGCAGCAGAAGGGAACAGGAAGAATCGCAATGGCAGGGGTAGCAGACTAGAAGGAAAGAGTAAAGGTGCCTGGGAGTGTGTGATCATGCCCCCAGGACTCGGGGAGACATACAGCAAGGTACTTACCTTTTCTTTGTCACTAGCTTCTCTAGCCACTGTAGAGCCCTGAAACACAAAGAAATAATAAAAACGTGCACATGGGAGGCACTGGGTTTCACACGTGGAAAATATGAAAATGGCTCTGGGCGGAGCAAAGAGCCAGCTCAGCACCTGCTCTGCTTCGCAGCCCACGTGGAATGGGCTTCTCACCCCTCCCTGACCGTGGCTCTCTGTCCGGCCTATGCCCCCTCTCTGCAGGTATTCTTGGCCACTGGCCGCGTCTCCAGCCCTGACTCTATCATGCTCACCTGTGTGTCTGTGGTTCTTATCCAGCTGCTAGAAGTTAGAAAACCTGACCACCACTTACTTGAGCAATAATTTACTCAACACTGGATCAGCCCCACACTTTCTTCCTTGTATCAACTGCCAGAAATAGTCTTGTTATCTTAAAGAAGAGTCCCACTAGCTGGCTGTGGTGGGACCTCAGGGCGTTAAGTGCCTCTTTCCCTGCATTACGTCTTCCAGATGTGGGCACATCCTCGCCTGCTGACGTTTTTCTGCAACACTCATTGTTTTCTCCCATCTTAAGAGTTACTGATGAACACTCTTTCCTTACGTGCTATTCATCAGTCCTCCACGGCCACTCTCTGACCCCATTTACTTTGGAGTTTCCTTCAAAGACACACAGTTATTTGTACCTCTTTTGTGCCAGGCCCTATGCTGAGTGCAGAGGTACAAAGTGGAGGAAAACATGGCCCTTGATCTCAGCAGTTTGTGCTCTACTGTAGTGGTGTTCAAAACTCTGCCTTAGAACTCTGGGTTGTGTAGGATGACCTGAGTCCACCTCAGAGGCTGACGGGGAGGCTTTAGGGGTAGAGTCCAAGCAGAGAAACTTCCCATGGCTTGTGGAAGATTTGAATTCAAAAGAAAAGGTGGGAAACAAATGGTCCGGTGAATTCCTAAGTATGGATGACAACCACAGTGTCTCGTACACAGCAGATGTCCTGTGTTTACTGCATAAATGACTGGAGATGAATCACAGGCCAGTTTCCTGGGCTCCCTTCCCCTCCTGCACTGGACACCCCTAACCACCATGAGGTCAGCCAAGCCACTTGCTTCTCGACCACCTGATGAATAGACATCTATTGCCCTGGGTTACCTGGGTTAGCCATTCATTAAATGAACTTACAGTTGACTTTGGAAAAATGAAAGTGGCTTTTAGATTGGCCACCTGCAAAGAAATCAAAATTTTTGATTACTGGCTTTCATCGAGCAGCTCAGGCACTGACTAGGATGTGTGCTTCCTGCAATTCACAGATACGGAAACTTGAACGGAAGAGACTCCTCACATTGGGGAAGGGAGCCAAGACCAGGCTAGGGGTCTCCCCAGGGCCGATCTTCCATCCCCCTGGTGCTCAGTGTCCTCCGGACTGGAAGATCCAAGGGATGCTGCTGCTGGCCCAGGAGAATGTTAATGTTTCTTGGGGCGAGTCAGAGCAGCCCAAAGCTAACCCATCAGATGGAGATGGATAATGTGAACCATTCATGAAGGCAAACCTGAGAACCCATTCTATGACCACAGCCCGAGCCCCTCTGCACAGCCATGCCCAGCAACTGTTACTCGCCATGGTCTACTTTCCTTCCTTTAGGGATTCCTGAATATGGATCACAAGTAGCTACCTTTACACACTGATTTTTAACAAAGAGTGTTCCCAAATACTTTTTTAACACTGGGACATTTGTAATACTTGAGCACTGCCTATGCTGCTGGGTACAGGAAGAAACTATTCTGCTTTGAATTCTTAACCAAGTTGTTGGGTGTGTGTGTGTGTGTGTGTGTGTGTGTGTGTGTGTGTGTGTGTGTGTACTCCCTCCTACAATAGCATCCACCCTGCTTCTGATTCTCAGGGAAGCTTCATCTGTATGTAAATGTTGATCATTAGCTTGGGAACAACAAAACACAAAACTCATCCAAGTTTAAATTAATTCACAATAAAAAAATTATAACAAAAATAGAAAAGGAAGGCCAAGAGTTTAAGCCATGAAATGATGCCAGATGTACAGGTTCCATCACAACTGAGAGCACTGGCAAGAACAGAGTTTATCTATGCCACAAGCCAGAAAGGGAGACGAAATTGTGAAAAGCAAGGCAAATTAAAATTAGAAGATTCAATCTCCAAGTATAATTTACTCCAAGATATGTTTACCAGATGCCTACTTGTCCGAGGCGCTCTCTTAGGCATTGCAGGGGGATAAAAAACAAACAAACAAACAAACCACAGTTAAGTAGAATAAAACACTTGCCCTTGAGGCACTTACACATCAGGAGAATGAATGAGGCAACCAAGATTCATTACCTCCCATATGCCATGCCTCATGCTGGACACGACACATATGTATCTTACGTAATCCTCAAAACATCCCTGCAAATGTAGGTAAAATTATCCCTGTTTTAATAGATGAAGAGACAGAGGGTCATAGAGGTTCAGCAACTTACACAAGGTCAACAAGTCATAAAAGAATAACATGTGACTTTAGAGGTCACTCTGGCTTTCTTCTCCGGGAAAGTCAGACAGAGTCCTGTGCGCCCTGAGTAGTACCACCAAGGCTTCACGAAAGAGCTGGTGCTGGCAAGGGCCCTGGAGGGCGGCTGGGACTTCCCCAGGGGGAATTCCGGGGGCACAAAATGGCTTGTTTGGGCTAAGACTTTGAGGCAGGACAGGACAAGGGTGTATTTGGGAAGTAGATCCAGTGTGTGGGGACTTCAGAGGTTAGGAGACAAGACCAGGACAAGAGGTTAGGAAACTAGACCATTTCCTTCACTTAGACTAGCATTTCTGAAAGTATGGTTCAGACCCTGGGGTCCTGAAACCAAAACTACACAAAGTCAAAACTATTTTTATAATAGTACTGAGACATTATTTGCCTTTTTCACCATCTTGATATGTGTATAAATACTGCAAAAACAATGGTGGGAAGAACTGCTAGCAGTTTAGCATAAGTCAAACAGTGGCACCAATGGGTATTAGTAGCGTCTGTGATTTTAAAAAAAACACCAATGAAAAAAACCAACATCATCAAAGAAACCCAGCGTCATTTCAGAAACCACTGAAGCCACACATCCTGGTTTTTACGACTTGTGAGCTGTGTACGAGTTGCTGAACCTCTGGCTAAGATGGTGTCTCCTACAAGCAGGCATCTAGTAAACACATGAAAGCATAAAATTAAATGTATCAAATCTAGATCCAGGAATACACGTCTTTCCAGTATTCTGTGCGGGAAGTATACATAAAGCACTTCTGTTTATAAAGAAGGAATGGTTTCTTAACTGTTTTCGTGATGGTTTGAGTTATGAGCTGAACTAGCCACCTTTTTCATGAAACAACACTTTTACTTGAAAAAACAATGACAGTCTATGTTTATTCAGATCTGGGCATGTGACCGATGTTTGCTACAAAATGAATGAAGCTGCTAGGCTCGCCTGTATGCTGGGGAGCTTGCTACATGCGGTCATTTCACAGAAAACTGACAGGGCTTGTGGCCAGTGACAAAATGTGAGATTCCAAGTAAAAAACCCATTTTTAAAAAACTTATATCCCCCACCCTGGGTCTGACAGCTTCCCAATATGTAAAAGACTTTTCTGATGACATTGGTGGTGACAGTGTTATGACTGTTTGATACTGTATAATGAAATGTGTCAGTATTTGGAAGAGGCACATAACTCAGTGAACCAGTATGTTCCAAATGGCAAATGCATGCCTTGACAAAGTCACACATTCAGAACAATGCATGCAAACAGACCAATGGATTTTGATGAAGAGTTCAGAAAGTTCATTGATGTGATTTCAGATTTCATAATGTAACTAAGCTTTGAGAAATTACCTCTTGTCAAGCTTTGGTATAGTATCAACGAAGAATATCTACAATTATCCAAAAAAGTTGTTAAACATGCTTTAACAACTTTCCAAACTTCATTATTGTGTGAGTTCAGATTTTCTTCACATACTTCAGCGGCATAACACCGCACAGACTGACAGCGGAATCAGATATGACATTCCAACTGTCTCACATTAAATCAAGATATTATGGAGATTTGCAAAAATGTAAAATAATGCTACTTGTCTCATTAATGTTTTTGCTTTTGGAAAATAGTTATTTTTCATAAAAATGTTAACATGTAATGGTTTTCTCATTTTTAAATAAACTACATATTCTAATATTTCTTATATTAATTTTTAATACTGTAAATATCCACAGACACAACTCACATCTGCAAAAGCTTTTGAGGGTCCTCTTTTAAGAGTGTGAAAGCGTTGAGACCAAAAAACTTGAGAACCAAATGTCAGAGACCAGAGTTTGGCAAACTTTTTCTGCAAAGAGTCAGAGGGTAAATGTTTTAGGCTTTGTGGTCCCAAATGGTCTCCGTGGTAACTACCCAACTCTGCCATTACAGTACAAAAGTAGCAACAGACAACACAGAAACAATGGGCATGGCGGTATTCCAATAAAAATGTATTTATAAAATTGGCCCAGCCAGGCGCCGTGGCTCATGCCTATAATCCCAGCACTTTGGGAGGCCAAGGTGGGTTGATTGCTTGAGTTCAGGAGTTTAAGACCAGCCTGGGCAACATGGTAAAATCCTGTCTCCACCCAAAAATACAAAAAATTAGCTGAGCATGGTGGTGCATGCCTGTGGTCCCAGTTACTTGGGAGGCTGAGGTGGGAGGACTGCTTGAGTCAGTGGGGCAGAGGTTGCCATGAGCCAAGATTGTGCCACTGCACTCCAGACTGGGCAACAGAGGAAGACTCTGTCTCCAAGAAAAAAAAAAAAAAAAAAGAGTCCTTCAAGTAGGATTTGGCATTCAGGCAAGTCAGTTTTTCAGCCCCTAACTTGAACATTCTCCCCTGAGTTGGTGATACCAGAAGCCAGATTATGTCGCTCTACTCTCAGAATTTCCAGGGGACCCCCTTTCTCTCCAAGCCTTTGAAATGGTCTCTGTACTTACAGTTCCCTCTGCCAGCAACATTCTTCCTCAGCTCATTTCCTCATCTCCTTAAGTCTGCTCCAATGTCATCTTTCTCAGGGGAACCTTCCCTGACAGTCCTATTTAAAACTCCCCCCTTCTTTCAATTCTGTCTATAGCACTTACCATTTCTGGGTATGCTCTATGACTAACTTATTACTTTTACTTACCACCTATCTTTAGCCACCAGAATGTCAGCTCCCTGAGTGCAAGTTTGGTTTATTCATACCGTTATTTCCAGCACCTAGAACAATGCCTGGTATGTACTTGAATATTTAAGTAGATGCGATATCTTTAACATGTGCCAGTGTTTTTTGGTGAGGCCGGCAAGCACTTATTGCCTCAGAGGAAGGAATACACTGCTACTTGTCTGGTAGCTTTAAGTGCTGAGTGGCTCCAAAGCATTTTTGATGATCAATGACAACATTTACAATGTAGAAGAGTAAGCTTGAGTTACCTCACAAAAATTCATAAAATCAATCTCACCTTTAAGTCGTATTTCCTATATACAGACAAACGGTGGCTGAACACATTTCTTGTAACTATCACATATATTTCAACTCCATCAACATTAAGCCGGTACATGCCCAAGAATTGGGGAAGAAGGGTGATCCCATGACATTCCACTATGTACTGCATAGGAGAGAAAAAAAAAGGAAAAAAAATCCAATCAAAAGATTGCTTCCTTAGATGTAAAATACATACACCTATGGTGTTTATACAAAGTGAAAACATCCAGTCATTAGGGTCCTATTTATGGAAAATGGCCACATTTGTACTGCTTACCAACCACATCTCTGTTTACTATATCTACACAGAAAAGAAAATTCAATTTTATCTCCAATTTTTTTCCAACATTCCAAATGGAATTTGTAAGGTCAAACCTTGGATATGATAGTGTAAGGCAAGAGGACATGTGACTGTCTTTCTCAAATTCCTTTCAAGGGATATTACACTCCACCTAGCACCTTTGCCTTCTACCCCCAAAGCCCTGACTACAGGAATGAGGCAGAGCGACCTGGCCGCTAAAATCAGCTTCTCTAACATTGTTGAAGTCGAGATTAAAGAGGAAATTGTGGAGACCCCAGTGTTAGAAGCTGGGAGGGCTGAGCTAAGCTTCCCATGAGAGGAGGGCAGAAGGGGGCAACCCCTGCGACCACAGCATCCTCACTCCTGCTCTGCCGGCAGATGGGGACTGCCTGGTTCCCGCTGATTTCCACCAAGTTAACTGGACAAGCCCAGGGCTGACACCATTTCCGAGGAGAGTTGCAAAAACACAACACGACCTTGGCTGTTTTTCATGACCACATTCTAGAGGGCCACAAGATGGAGCCACTGCTCCCCGAGAGCAGATTTTCACAGAACAGGGGTCCCTCTGCACTTCCCAAAGGAGGCTTAGGTTTTCCTTCCTTTAAAATCATGGGGAAGGAATATTTCAAAAAAGCTCTATGTCCATTGACACATGTGTGAAATCTCCAGGATAATAAACAGCATAAATGGTGAGATTCCATTATTGTAAGCACCATACATGTTGGGCATATTCAGAGATGCTGATGATGCAGTTGGAGGGAATTCTGATCTTTTTTTCTATACTGCTTGAATTTTTCATTTTTTTTTTTAAATGAGAATTTTATAAAAAATACAAAAGTAATTAGAATGTCCTTTCAAACTTTTTAGTTGTAAATACTGTTAATAATCAATTCTGATAATACTTAACCACCTTAAGAATGAAAGTCTTCAGTTTTGATCATTAAAGATAAACAGCATTGGTACCTGACTTTGATTTTTGCCATCTAGAGTTTTGGCAAGTTTTAAAGCTGCGTCTTCCCTTTCTTTTTTCTTGTTGACAATAACTGAGCTATATATTTTAATCTCACGTAATTCCTGAGGAGAGTTTCACCTTGTTATCTGAAATTAGATGAGTGAAACATTTTCTATTTCTTTCCTTTCAAAATATAATAAATTGAGTTTTGCTAATGCAAAACAGGTAGTAAATAGCCATTGCATGAAAAGAAAATTTCTCACATCTGATCTAGAGAAATAAAAAGGAGTTCTTGGCTTCTGTAGAAAGGTGGTTGGATGGGCCTTCAAACATGCAGACTGAGGAAGTCCAGTCTCCATGTGCAGTAGAGAGAACGTAGGTTTGTGAGCCAGAAAGGCGTGTGTGTGTGTCCTGGTGCCTCCATTTATGAGCTGTGAGATCTTGGGCAAGTTACCAAATCACTCCACATTTTAGCTTCATTTTCCAAAAAAAGAGCCTAATTCCTACCTTGAAGGTTGTTTTGAGGGTTACAGAAAAGAGTATGTCAAAATACTTCACACGATGCTGTGTACTACACTATACTGAAGATGATAATGATTATTTTCATTCAAAACTGTTAAGAAATTTTAATGTTACACCTGTTTTGTGCTCCAAACTGACATACAGACATGTACTGGGTGGGGTCTGCTCTGAGGCAGTTATTTTTGAGGCCCACAAGACAGTCCCTGCCTCAGGGCACACACCGGTTTTGGTTTGGATGCTCAATCCCTCGCTGCGCTCTCATGATGGACTACATTTACAGAATCCTGCCATGTCTCTCTGATTCAAGTTGCTGTACAGAGCCAGACGGCTATGTCTCATAGTGGAAAAGAACCAATGCTACAAATATGGTAAATAAATCTTTTGAATATTATACAGCAAATCATTGACTAGTTGCCCCCTCTTAGGAAAAAACACCCATACAGATTACATTCTATACCTTCCCTACCTTAAAGATTAGCTAAATTACTACACTGAAAAAAGATCAAATCTGTCTACTTTGCCAGGTGTGGTGGCTCACGCCTGTAATCCCAGCACTTTCAGAGGCTAAGGTGGGTGGATCACGAGGTCAGGAGTTCAAAATCAGCCTGGCCAAGATGGTGAAACCCCATTTCTACTAAAAATACAACAATTAGCCAGGTGTGGTGCTGCACACCTGTAATCCCAGCTACTCGGGAGGCTGAGGCAGAAGAATCACTTGAACCCAGGAGGTGGAGGGTTCAGTGAGCCGAGATCGTGCCACTGTACTCCAGCCTGGGTGACAGAGTGAGACTCCATCTTTCAAAAAAAAAAAAAAGTCTGTTTACTTTATCACCAAGTCTACACGCAGTTGTTCTCAAACGTACGGCTCACCTATGGGGCTCCTTGATGAATACCTAAAACTCCTGAGGATATAAATATGTACCAACCCACAAGTCATACCAAAGTTTATTAGATTGCAGTATTGCCAAGCTGCAGGTGGTATCAAAGGTTTAGAAAGCATTAATGGGTTAAAATTTTGCAGCAGAGAAAATTATACCCATTAACTCAATTTCTGGGGGGAAGCACTGGGAAAGGGGCACACTGTTGCATTTTCAGTGGAGGAACATTTCACTGGGTCTGTGAATGCCTGGGCTATGGACCTCTGTTCTCTAGCACGACGCGCTGTTGTAGGCAGATGTTGACACAAAGAGGCCTGAATGAGAATCCTGGTGGATTCTCCCAGTTGACCCAGAGAAAGCTGAGCACAAATTCATAACACCAGTGGGCCTAACTCCAAGGATTCCTACACACAGCAGCTGCTGGAGGGCAGCCCTGAACCAGGGAGACTGTGGATTCACAGCGACAGCGTTAGCCGGGGTCTCACGAGCCTCAGTCAAGCTGCACAGCTAGGAGCCCCCCGATCCAGCTCCGTGTTCCTTACCTGTGTGACCTTGGGATAGTTATTCAACCTCTTGGTCTGCATTTGGAAACTGGGAGGTAATAATAGTACTTAATGATTAAATGAGTTAATTATAAAGTTTTTAGAACAGAGTCTGGCACATAAAAAGTAGTATAAAGTGTTATCTACCTTATGAACCTTTTCCATTTTCATCAAACCTCAAAACCCCCTCATCACTCTCAGTATTCATTCATAGAGGTTGAGTATGGTGGCTCACACCTGTAATCCCAGCACCTTGGGAGGCCAAGGTGGGCAGATAGCTTGAAGTCAGGAGTTTGAGACCAGCCTGGCCAACACAGCGAAACCTTGTCTCTGCTAAAAATACAAAAATTAGCCAGGTGTGGTGGTGCATGCCTGTAGTCCCAGTTATGCAGGAGGCTGGGTGAGGCAGAAGGATCGTTTGAACTTGGGAGGCAGAGGCTGTAGTGAGCCGAGATCGCACCACTGCACTCCAGCCTGGGTGACAGAGCAAACTCCTGTCTCAAAAAAAAAAAAAAAAAAAAAAAAATGTATTCATACATTCACTTAAAATACGTATTGAGCATCCATCACATGCCTGGTACCATGAGCGGTGCTGACTTTGCATTGCGGAGTGGAGACGCCTGGTTCTTGTCTGTGTGCAAGTTATCCTATTTCAGGTGGAAAAGGGTGCCATGGGAGGGGAATGGCTTGTCTTCCGGTAGCCCCATCTCCCAGTGATACAGTTTGAATATACGTCCCCTCCACGCTGCGATGTGATCCCCAATGTTGGAAGTGGGGCCTGGTGGGAGGTGACTGGGTCATGGGGGTGGGTCCCTCATGAAGGGCTTGGTGCCATGGGGAGAACTGCTTACAGAAAAGGGCTTTCCAGTCTCCTTCCCCACCTCTCACCAAGCCATGCCAGCTCCCCACTGCCTTCCAACATGAAGGAAGCTTCCTGAGGGTCTCACTCGAGACAGATGCTGACGCTATGCTTCTTGTATAGCCTGCAGAATTGCAAGCCAAATAAACCTCTTTTCCTTATATATCACCCAGCCTCAGGTATTCCTCACAGCAACACAAACAGGTGAAGACACTCAGTGCTTGCACGGCGGATCCCCTTCGAAAAGCAGTCTCTCCAGTCACACTGGGACCAGTCTTGTCAGGTTCCTGGGCATCCTCCCCCTCAGTCCAGGATCCTCAACCTCTCTCCCTCCACTAGCAGCTTCTCAACAGCGCTTAAATGTGCTAAAGTTTCTCTCAGGAAAGCAACAAAAACAAAACACAAAACACCCCCTCAATTGCAGAGATGCATGGTCTGGCACTGCCTGGATCCTGGCTTGAACGCACACTTTGAGGGCAACTGGGGACACCTGATTATGCCACTAACTAGGTATTTGGTGATAGTAAGGAATTTATCAGCAATTATCTTATACCGAGAAGTCCTTATGTTTCAGAGAAGCATATCAAAGTATTTACAGAGGAAATGTGTCTGTGATTTACTTTTGAAACACTTCTGCAAAAATAAAATGATGCAAAATAAAATGTTAATAATTGTTCAATCCAAGTGATGGGTATATGCTACCAATTTTCTGTCTGTTTGAACATTTTTACAATAAAAAGTAAAAAGGAACACAAACCATTCTTTGACTGCATGTCTTTCTCCATCTCTGGTCTCTCTCCTGACTGGCTTCTTGGCAGAGTTGTCTATGCTTATTCTCTATTGCTCTGTAACTCCCATCCATTCTGCAGCTCATCCTGCTCTGGATTTTACTTTCCTATCCCTTCAGAGCAACTGCTCCCCCTGAGATCTCAATGACCCTTGAGTAGTTAAATTTGACAGATGCTTCTCCGCCTTTCTCTCTCTTGAATCCGATAAGCAAACAGCGCTCTTGTCCAGGGCTTCCTCCCTCGGCTTCTGAGACGCTATGTTCTCCTGGCAGTCCTCTTCCTACTCTGTCCCACCTTTCCTGCTCTTTGGCCAATTCTTCCTCCTCTACATGCAAACTGTCAGGGCCCTGACCTAGATGTCCTCTCGTCTTCTCTTCTTCACTGTGTACAGGCTACCTGATCCACACCTTTTGTTTTCACTTCTATCTGTGTCTCGGTGACTCCCAAACTTATGATTCCCAGTCCATGCTCTTTCTTTTGAGTTGCACATCCATATAGGATTCATGTAACATGGCTTTCTGCTCCACGAATGTAAGCTCCACGAAGATGGCAAGCACTGCCCTTAGCAGGACCTCATGTGTAAAAAACATTTCATATACAACTGTTGAATAAATAAACAAATGCAGCAAATAATTTAAAAAACCCAAGGTGTTTCCTACAGATGCCTACTCTCTCTGCTCTCTATAATTAACACCATGACCCTTACCTCCAGGTGTTGTAAATATGAAAATTCTACATTTTGAAGGCAGAAAAAAACCTGTCATTTATGATGAAAGGGAAGCCCTAGATTTTTCTCATGATGGCCATGACAAGTGAAGAACTTTACACAAGAAGTAGGAAAAAAGCAGGCATATGTCGGGCATGAAAGGATGAAAAGAGGGTACTACAAAGTAACTGTTTAAGGATGCTAATCTTAAAAAAAAAAGGCAGTCACATGGTTAACTTGGGGGAGAATTCAGAAATGGTCACGGTTTATCTGTTCTAGGGCTCTTACCGCACATACAAACTGTACGACGCAATGTATCCTCATTCTCTAGCATCATGGGAGAAATAGAACTTTGAGGAAGGGGGTAGAGCAGAATCATAACCCTACTGATATCAATCTGTCACTGAGTAAGAGTAAAGAATCACATCCGATGATTTATACAGAATTCACACTTAAAATTATCTTAACTTCCCAAAGTTTGTATGCACTGATGAAGTTGATAAATGGTGTTCTCTTTAAACCACAGAATCACATGCACAGCAATTAGAGGACGTCTGCCTCCTTCCCCTCCAGCTCCTCTCTATCCTCGCCCTTGGAGGGGAGGGGATCTTTGGGCATAACACGGCTTAGATGTGATGCTCCCATACCAACAACAGAGGAGCTTGCTGCCTTTAAGATGCCCCATTCTGGCCGGGCATGGTGGCTCATGCATGTAATCCCAGCACTTTGGGAGGCAGGGGCAAGTGGATCACTTGAGGTCAGGAGTTCGAGACCGGCCTGGCCAACATGGTGAAATCCCATCTTTACTAAAAATATAAAAATTAGACCGGCATGGTGGCAGGTGCCTGTAATCCTAGCTACTCAGGAGGCTGAGGCAGGAGAATCACTTGAACCCAGGAGGGAGAGGCTGCAGTGAGCCGAGACTGCGCCACTGCACTCCAGCCTAGATGACAGAATGAGACTTTGTCTGAGAAAAAAAAAGAAAAAAGAAAAAAAAAAGACACCCCATTCTGATGAATGTGGAGATAAGGAAAACAGGACCTGCTGATGACTCAAGCAGGGCCAAGATGCAGCTAAGGCCCTGGGGTGAGGGTGGAGAGGGCAGAGGCAGGAAGGGGTGAGGGGTGGAGGGCAGAGGCAGGAAGGGGTGAGGGGTGAAGAGGGCAGAGGCAGGAAGGGGTGAAGGAGGGAGACTTCCATGAGCACCCACGGTCTAGATGTGGCTACAAGGCAATCCTTCCCCACTGGCAAAAGGACATCATCAACACAGTTGTCCCTTTCTGTGATGGTAATGTCTCGCTTTACAGACTCGACAGGTGCAGTGCTCTAATGGCCCGGAAGGCTCCTCTGTAGAATGGATGAGTGCCAGCTCCTGTCTGCAGCCACTTTGAAGTCCCAAGGCAGATGAGGCCGCAAATGGACCAAACACTGAACAACGCTGGCCGTCCCTGTGTGGCTCAGAAATTAAGAGCACACACCAGATAAGTGGGCTTGTTCTCCTGGGAGAGCACAGGCAGCATGTACACAACACCGAAGAGTGTTCCTTTCAGCAGTTCCTCGAATAGGGCTTTTCCCCTGAGGCATTCCTCCTGGTGGCACAATGCTCACCTGTCATTTCCACCTGTCTGACTCTGCAGGTCACCTGTAGCTAAGCCCTCTGCTCACATCAAACAGCAGCTCTGCCTGGCACCTGAAGCGGAGGTTTCTAGATGTCTGTGATGCAGCCATGGCACTGAGCTTCCATCTGCATAGGTGCTGAAAATCTGCTCTCAAACTTTATAAAAGTGAACCTGATTATCACCAATTCTTCTTACACTTGCCATATGTAGCTAAGTCAATCACACTTATTCTTGGGGTCAGCTTTCCTATTCTCAGTGTTAAATTCACTACGTTACCTACGCTTGCATTTTACAATATTGTTTTTGCCTAGCTACTTGGGAGGCTGAGGCAGGAGGGGTGCTTCAGCTCAGGAGTTCAAGATGAGCCAGGGCAACACAGGGAGATCCTATCTCTTAAAAAAAAAAAAAATTGAAATACTCCTTTTATTAAGTACTGTTCACTTCTGCACTGTCATAGCTGGGCACCTCTTGTCACTTCCCTTCATTACTTACCTCATAATAGCTTCTGCTAATTCTAAGAGTGCTCTCAGAAACTTTCCTATATGATGGCTTTATTTTTTAATTTTTTCATCTGTAACATGCATTTCCAACACTAACAGTTTTCACTTTTTTCTGTCTTTTTTTAAAAAACAATTTGCTTACAGCTGGGTATGGTGGCTCATGCTTGTAATCCCAGCACTTTGGGAGGTCGAGGCAGGAGGATCGCTTGAGTCCAGGAGTTTGAGACCAGCCTAGGCAACATGGCAAAACCCCATCTCTACAAAAAAAACAAAAGAAATGAGCCAGGTGTGATGGCACATGCCTGTATTCCCAGCTACTTGGGAGGCTGAGGCAGGAGGATCACTTGAGGCTGGGAGGCTGAGGGTGCAGGGAACCATGTTTGCACCACTGTACTCCAGCTTGGGCTACAGAGCAAGACCCTGTCTCAAAAAAAAAAAAAAAAAAAAAACTACTTATAAATGATGTCATCAACAAAGGTCAAGTTTCTCCCTTCCTAATTCTCCCTCAGAACTTTTTCCTGTACTACTGTGGGCTTGTTAGAAATGTAATGCAATGATAAATTAGAGTCGTGGAATTAGGCTTTCAAAAACATAAAATGTTAACAGCCACCAGACCTAGGTTTCCTTTGCTCTTAGGCACTCACCGAGAATAACAAGGGTTATGAAGCCCCGATCTGTTGCTCTTCTCATGGAGAATGAAATGCCATTAAGAGATTCACAGCTGACTGAAGGTTGCAGCAGAGAGGGTTCTAAGTGATGTACTGCAACAGATAAATATTTATAACTCCGCATGATAGTGTGAACCTGGGCTCTGGCTTTCGGGAATTGCTGTTATTATCGTGTTTCACTCATTTTTTTAAAAAAGCTTGAAGTGACAATTTAATATAGCATCAAATTAGTACTTCAATGTAAAGTCTTGTTTCATTTAATGTTTTTGAAAGGTTAAATTATCTGTAATCCTTATTGTACCACGGGCTATGTTTATAGATTATTCCTACAACATACTTCACATGAAAGAAAAGGAAAGGGAAAGGAAGGGAAGGAAAATGATGGGAAGGGAAGAAAAGAAAGAAGTCCAGGCAGCCTGAAATTATGGATTGCTCTGGTGTACAATGGCCAAATAAGTAAACAAATGACACAACTTTCTTTGAGTGGATGTCTTGGTATATTCAGGGATAATGGTCTGTAAGCGTCAGTTAATATAATTTATTTTGATTTCAAATCGTCTTGAAGTAAAAAAAAAAAAAAAAACAAAAAACAAAATAACCAAGGACTACATTTAAGCAAATGTAACAAATAATATAACAAATAAAACTGTACTGCTTTTCTTAATTAAGCTTGATAAAAATCAAGCTTAAAAGGAACAAGCATTCTTCTGTAGTATTTACACAAATTCTTCGTACTGAGATATGCAGAAATGCCTAAGTGCACACATGGATGTGCCTAATTCAATTAGTGACACACCATAATAAAGACCCATAAATAACATCATCATTAAAAATGAAATAACTTTGTAAAAAATACAATAAAGTGCATTATTATATGTACATATGCCATTTGTTACAAAAAGCACAGAATGGCTGCTCCACACATGACCGCTGGCAGGGAGCTCTGACAAGCCCAAGGCCTCCTGGACAGCCCCATCCCAGACAGGAAGCTTAGCTGGTATCAAACGCAGGAAGGTTCCAGAATGGCCCCTGTACCCCACACACAATTGGGAGCTGGGGCCTGAGTGGCCTATGCCTGGGGCTGGGGGTACTGAGCATTTGAGCAGGTGCACCCGAGAGCAGGTGTGTCCAGGGAGCATGTGAGGAGCTGGGATCCAAGCCAAAGTGTTGGAGGTGCCAGACAGAGCCTGTCAGGAGCACATGGGTGCAGGGACACTGAGGACACCAGCATGGTGGGGGAGTGGGCCCAGGGGCTCCCACTCCTAGCAAAACCCTTGAAGGGTGCAGACAGAGTCCAGGGCTGGGAATCCCCACCCTCCTCTTTTGCAGAAACAAAACTCTCTGAAAAAGAGCCTCCCTAAATTAGGGGCAGAGGCCTTCCCAAGCATTGCAGAGGTGAAGATGAAGCTATGAGTTCAGCAAGACTCTCGGACACTAAAAAAGCAAGTGTAGCCACAGAGATGGGATGCCCGGATTCCCTCCAGGGAAGGCCGTGCTGCCCAGCTGAAGGTGTGCGGTCCGCAGAAGGCCTGCAAGGGCGGCTCCTTCTAGGTCTGCCTTCCGAGGGCAGCCTGTCATTTTGGCCCAACATAGGAGCCTCTAGTGCCCCACGAGGTTAGCCGAGGCTTGACAGGGCCAGCAAGGCAGTCTGACTTCTCCCTCTGCCCAATCTCACTTCTTTCCTCTTCCCTACATAAGTTTTGATCCTGATCAACATCTTGACCCCAAACTGTGTCAGCATCTGGTTGGGCAAGTCACTGTGTGTGAGAGTTGGCAGACTGAGACAAATTCAGGCCCCCAGGAATTACAGAGGTGGGGACTCTCAGGAGTAAGTTTTGAACAGTTATGCGCAAAACATCTAAAGAAACAAAGGATGCAATTTCACAGATGAGCATAAAACAATAAACTATCAGGAATGAACTGTCAGATTTTGAAAAATCTTCTGGAAAACTTCTAGAATAAAAAAGATAATTGTTGAAATTTAAAAAAAAAAAAGGATTAGAACAGTTGAAGAGAGACTTAGGACTGGATGATATACTTTGAAGAATTTACCCAGAATTGGGCAGAGATGTTTGGAGATGGAAAATGGGAAAGAAAAGTTAAAGATGGGGAAGCCAGAATGAGCACATTAAAGATATACTTGTTGGAGAAACAGAAGGAGAGAGGTGAGGCTGAAAGAGAAAAGGACCGCGGAACTTCCAGGCCCTGGGGAAGAAGTGCCGCAGGAAAAGCTTGCTGGGGAGTGAGCTGGGCAGCTCCCTGTGAAACTAGGAGCAAATGGCTGAGGACGCTGGGAACAGAGGGCTACAAACGCCCCTGTCAGCAAGCTTCGGGGCACTCGTTGGGCCACAGGAACTCCCAAGATGACAAATACTTTCACCCGTTTCTAAAACAGAAGCAAGACGTGTCCGCAGCTTCCAATGGCAGCAGAGGGTCTATTGGGAGCTTGTGTTTAGTCTCATAATCTGATACTTACACAGCACTGAGAATATCCAAGTAGATATTGGATATCCAAGGAGGCCCCTCCAGACCCATCCAGTCAGAGCCCTGATGAAAGTCTAAGAAGCACTAATGCAATGTAGAACCTTTTCTCTTTTGGTGCTACAACCCTCTCCACTCTTTTTTGCTTTTAGCTTTTATGGTCCCTATTTTCTCAGTTTTGTTCTACTGAAGCCTCATCCTTTGAATAGTAACACCAACGTCCCTGACCTTCGGGAAAGGATAAGCAGATGTACTATCAGGAGATTTCAAGGAAGTCACATGCTCACCCTCAAATCCTTGAAATTTGAGGTGCTAATTAGCTTATTTAACAGGGAATTCAGATTTGGAGGCAAACCTTCTGGATTCAACTAAAGGTATTAATTGTTTCCCCAAATAAAAGGATAAGAAAGGAATTTAAGTCATTTTTAACAATTTCACCCATTTATCGATTCAGTCACTTTGAAATAAAAAAGTAAATTAAAATGCTACATTTCAAAAGCTATTAAAACACTCAATAATAATTTCATAAGGTATTTCTTGATCACCTACATTGCAACTTCCCTTGGGTTACACTGTAAGTTCTATACAACTTCTGGGAGGTATGTTACCGACAATGCCTCTCAATTTTTTTTTTTTTTTTTTTTTGAGACAGAATCTCACCCAGGCCGGAATGCAGTGATGCCACCTTGGCTCACTGCAACCTCTGCCTCCCAAGTTCAAGGGATTCTCATGCCTCAGCCTCCTGAGCAGCTGGGACTAGAGGCATACACCACCAACCCCAGCTAATTTTTTGTAGTTTTAGTAGAGACCGGATTTCAGTGTGTTGGTTAGGCTGGTCTTGAACTTCTGGCCTCAAGTGATCTATCCACCTCAGCCTCCCAAAGCACTGGGGTTACAGGCATGAGCCACTGTGTCCAGTCAATACTTTGAAATTTTAATTCAAGTTGAAGCTACATGATACCAAAGCTCCCAATGAATTCAGATCAGTGGGGGGGGAAAGTCAGTCAATTTAAGAAAAAAAGATATTCAAGTGGGTTCTTTGCCTTTTTTTTTTCCTTTTTGAATGCTCTAACATTGTTTAGCTAATCAGCTGATAACCATCATTTATAGGACCTGAGTTTCTTATAGCCTAACAGAAATGTGAAAAGGATATTTACAGCGAAACATTACTTTCCCAACTACAAGTAAGAGAAAAGAAAATGAAGTAAATGAAATTTATCAAAGTTTGCTGTGCTTAATGTGAATTCTCCATTGGTCTGAGAGATGATGCTTTCCTTTCTTTGCACAGAGTGAAAATTACGGTACAATTTGGGCAGGAAATGAAGAATAGAGCAAGATACTGGAACTTGGGGGAAAAATCTAACTCCTTACGGCTGAAATCTTCATAATTCTGCATCAGTGCCATAGCCTACCAGAAACCAGGCCCCCTAGTGGATTAAAACTGTTAAGGACTGAATGCCACATTAGAATGATTTCAACACGGAGGTGTAGGAAATTAAATACAAGAACGGTATTTAATTAAAAATCTTATTCAGTCACTCATTTAGTACTTCTTTTTCTTTCTTTCTTTTTTTTTTTTGAAACGGAGTCTCACTCTGTTGCCCAGGCTGGAGTGTACTGGCGCAATCTTAGCTCACTGCAACCTCCACCTCCTGAGTTCAAGTGATTCTCATGCCTCAGCCTCCCGAGTAGCTAGGACAACAGGCACGCGCCACCACACCTGGCTAATGTTTTTGTATTTTTAGTAGAGATGAGGTTTTACCATGTTGGTCAGGCTGGTCTTGAACTCCTGACCTCAGGTGATTCACCCACCTCGGCCTCCCAAAGTGCTGGGATTACAGATGTGAGCCACCATGCCCGGCCCGTTTAGCACTTCTTATACACCAGACACTGCTCTGAGCATGTTATAAATATGAATTCACCTAATTAGCACAACACCCAAATGAAGGGGGTACTATTATCCAAATATTATAGACCAAGAGGTATCAAGAGTGTAGGTAACTTGCCCAAGGTCATGCCATTGGCCAGGGGCATCGCTGGGACCGGAAGGTGGCTGGCTGGCTCCAAGTCTTTGCTCTTGAACCACCTGCCATACCAGACAGCTGGGAAGGTCAGTGTGTCAGAAAATTAATCCCAGGTTGAATTTACTCAAACATTCAAATAACTAGCAATGTTCTACTTCACCAGAGGCTGGCCTTGGGGCAATTTTAACCCTCCAGAATATAATTGCAACTGTGGCTGCCTTTCATTAAAACAAAATACAACAAAGGAAAAGGAAAAAAAAGGGCTGTTGGGTAACCAAAGTTGTCAGAAAGTCCACACAATTCACTCCACGGGAGAAACCCTCTATGAGAGCCTCTCAGCAACTGATATGCAACTGAACAATCTGCATTCCTTGTCTAGATTTGGAAGGTTCAGAAGCCCAGAGAATTCCAAGGTAAGAGCAACAACAAGCAAGAAGAAACAGAAGAACTGACGATCACTACTGAAGCAGGAGACAGAAAGTTTCTTAGATACAAACCCTAAAAGTACTCTAGGTCCACATAAAGTAGGAATGAAGGCCTGACATATACCTCAAATACCTCTGAGCATCTCAAACCACAGGGAGAGAAATGCAAAGCTTGACAGGCCTCTCTGGGTTTACCAGTGAGAGGCCTGTGCCCGGTCACATGGACTCACGCGAGGGTACGCCAGGCTGAGCCCACACCCAGTAATATTCATCAAAATCTTGTTTGGAAGTGGCATACAAGAACAGCCTGAAAAACATTCAAATAGAAGCCAGACTGGGAGAGGGCTAGGCAGCCGGTGTGCATTGTGGCCTTTCTCTGTAGAACAGCATTTACTAAATGTAAACTACACGTTGGTGTGGCCTCTGCTAACTGCTGCGGGTGTGATGTTTGACTCGGCAGACCGGATCTTCCTTCATGAACACCTGCCAACCTAAGAAGGGTCCCAGCCCTGCCCTCAGTGAGCCTAGCAGGGGTCACCCCAAATAGATCAGTATCAAATAAACTGTGTGAATGATGAACCTTTTATGAGGTTTCTGTGGCATTCTCTGATTACGGAATTAACACTGTTACTCTTCACTGCTGCTGTAGTTTTAAAAACCTCTTCTATGTGAGATTTTGCTGAGATGTATACAAGTGGCATGTTCATCTTCAATGGTCAACATTTGTGCCACCCACACATTTCCTTGTCCTTAATTTGTTTTTGTTTAAATGTAATTTAAAAGTGGACAAATTAGCAAAACCAGAAACAAAAACAAATGGTGCTGCAACCGTGGCTATATTTACACATGGCCTATATTGATAATTAGCAGCCTATATGGACCTTTTTTTTTTTTTTTTTTAAGTTCTCTGACATTCTTGTATGTTTCTCAGCCTGTGGCAAGGATGTTGTTTTATCAGGTCAGGTGTCTTGTGTCTGCTCTGTGGGGAACTCCTTAGAGTCAACCCTGCTGGATCTTAGTACCAAGACCACTTACATTTCTCCCTGGCAACAGACTCAAAGTGTCAAGCATGCTGGTCATCTTGGCATGAATGTCTACACTCATTCCAGGCTCCATTTTGTGCCTTTATCTTTCTGCCTCCTCCTTTTCTTTTTTTCATTTATTCTAGCCTGTATTTCCAACTTCTTTGAAGGCCACCTTAAATCCTTTCTAGAATAAGGTCAAGAGTGAATACATGAATAAATGAATGAATGAATGAATGAAATGCAGGTGCAGAAGCTGAGTTCAGAGATCACCCAAGAGGCAGTTCCTAACAGGTGAGGATCTACGTCTCCTGACTTCAACTTAGTGCCTTCTAAATAATTTACATTAATAATGTGATTCTCAATCATTAAGACCCTACAAATTATATTTAAAATATTCTGTTTATAAAAACAAAAAATATATAGATGTTGGATAAAGGAGACTTTTCTGAATAAAGAACACACCAAGAAGATAACAATTTTGTAGCAGTGGAACAAAAGGAAGTCTTTACACTGTTAAAGCCCCTGGGAGGTGTCAATAGACTTATTTTGATCCCACACTTATTTTAACACTGGGGATGTGTCAAATCCCTATGTTAGGTTACAATAACTACCCCAGAGAAAACATTACAAATTGTGATTTTTGTAAAGTCAAAGGATGCTAAACTCACAGTTGTCATCAAGAAGTTGATACTTCAATTGTATGTCACATTTTATTAGCATGGTATCCTAGCTATCTATCAGAACAATATGTTCTCATCAGTCATGAGATATCACTTTGCTTTGAATGTTCTGAGACAACTGAAAGAAAGTATAAAAAGAATGCATAAGTACAACATCAATTTCCAGAGGAGAAAAAATGAAAAAGTAGACTGTTTAAAAGGTGAAGAGTTAAAAGCTGCAACCTGTAATTCAATTCATTTAGATAACAGAGCCTCAATGTCTTCCCCCTCACAGGTACCGTCCTGACACTTTAAAATTTCCTTTAGAATAAGAGGCAGTAACATAAGCAGTGTAGAACAAATTTCAAAAGGAATAGATATTATAAAAGATTTATTAGATATGAAATGAATTTAGAGACTGACTGATTTTAGAAGACAAACTAGAGGCAGTACCACATTTCGAAAACAGAATATAGCTCAAAGACCTTTATAGACTTCACTGCAAGCAAAATGTAATTGATCATACTTGCAAAGATTGGAAGAATAAGCAACTGCCAAGAAAGAATCCATGATATTAGAGCATCATGCATGACCCCAAAGTAATGCTTTGGAAGGGATGTTTAAACAGACATCTAGGAACTCACAAGTCCAGGCCAGTGCTGCCTTCAAAACAGATGCTTAGTGTGATTGCTTACACTTGAGAATCGTTTTATTAATATAGTCAGGGCCTGTGGCACTTTATTTTGAATACCCTTTGTGACAGCCAATTTTTACCTTTGGGGGATTGGGAGCTGTTTAAATTAAAAACACAGTGTGACTCTGCTATGAATGGAAAGTTTGTGACCCCCCAAATGCTCATGGTGAAACCCTAATCCCCAAGTGATGGTATTAGGAGGTGGGGCCTTTGAGAGGTAATTAGGTCATGAGGTTAGAGCCCTCATTATGGGATCAGTGCCCTTATTAGAAGTGACAGAAGAGGGCTTTTGATCCTGTCCCCATCACCCTACTCCCGCCAACGCAGGTGACGATACAGTGAGAAGCTGGCTGTCGGCAAACGAGGAAGAACCTGACCATACTGGCACCCTGATCTCAGACTTTAATCTCCATAACTGTAAGAAATAAATTTCTGTCATTTAAGCCACCCAGTCTATGCTTTTTTATGACAGCTCAAGCTGACTAAGATCCTAAAAGCATCAACGTGTGTATGTGTTTTAAACACCAGTTCTGAAGATGATTCCTGGGATGTTGCAACAGCAGACATGTTCATATCATATGACTACAATTTCTCAAAGTGACTTAGTTGTTATGTCATTTTTATACCATAGATGTTATCTTGATAATATTGATGCTATGGCCACCACCATACATTGAGTATCTAGTGTGTGACAGACACTGTGCTAAGTACATGACATGCATTTTCCTATTTAATCTTTAGAATCCATATTAGGTGTTATTATTATCCTGACTATATAAACAAAGACACTGTGGCTTCAAAATCCAGGCAGGGTGTGGAGACTCACACCTGTAACCTTCGCACTTTGGGAGGCCAAGATGGGAGAAATGCTTGAGCCCAAGAGTTCAAGACCAGCCTGGGCAACATAGCAAAACTCCACCTCTATAAAAACACAATTTTAAAAAATTAGCCAGGCATGGTGGTGCATACCTGTGGTCCCAGCTACTTGGGAGGCCGGGGTGGGAGGATTGCTTGAGCCCAGGAGGTTGAGGCTGCAGTGAGCTGTGATCACGCCACTGCACTTCAACCTGGCAGCAGAGCAAGACCCTGTCTCTAAAAAAACAACCAAGTCCAGAAGTCACATGGTTAGTAAGTGACAAGGCTGGGATTTGAGCCAAGGATTGTCCAACGCTGGACTTCACGCTCTTACACTCCATGGTGAAGGAGGCCTCTTACAGTGCGGGCTGGGCCTTGGGAACATGTGCTGTACCAGGGAAGCTTGTGCTGGAATTTACTCCATGAGAGACAGATTGCTGCTTCCAAGGATGGTCGATTTTACCTCCAGTGATTACAATGGAATTATGCTCGGGGATGAAAAGCGGGCAAGAAGCAGACCAACACTCACCTTCTAAAATCAGAGAGCTTGCTACGTAGCAGATTGGAATGGGGTGGGCCCTGCTGGGGCCAGGACAGAAGAACCACTGACAGCAAAATGGGATTTGGAGGTGTAAATGGATACAAACTCAGAGGTCAACACCCAATCTCTGGCACAGGCAAGAACTTCTGCCAAGTTGCCAAAGCTTAAGCTGAAAGATTTCAAAATCAGAGCAGTGATAACTGAATCTATTATACAAGAGTATTTAGGTTAAAAGTGTTATATAAATAATGAATGACCTTTATAGCATAAGCATGCCTAAACACTAACTGCCAGGAATCTGGCCACTGTAATTTTAGAACCCCGGGTTAGAGGAGATTTTTATGTGAAATGTGTTCTTCTTGTTCTCTAACTATATATTTAAATCTTTGGCCTTGGTGAGAAATCGCTATGCATATTAACCTTCTTGGAGTTTCAAGTAAGTATCAAGAAAAATTACCTGGTGGTATTTCTTCAGGATGTTGTGCATTTCGGCCACGTCTTCACTGGTAATGGTCTTGATGATGTATCTTTTGTCGTAGGAAGTGTGAAAACGAGCTCCACTGCGGGCCTGGGAGTCGTTGGGGAGGGGTGCACTCCTGGTCAGGGAATTCTTCCCGGGTGGGGTAAGAGGGGAAGGAAGGGGGGAAGATAACTAGTTAAAGGTGTGGCTTTCTTATTCCCAGAGAATTTGTCATCATTGGAAGTTTTCAAAAACATCTGTGTCTGGGATAAATTGATAAGTAGGATGACATTTTTACATGCATCATAACTCACACTGCAAGCCTTTCAGATGAAATGAAAACAGCTTGAATTGTACTATGATTCTAATATCCTTAAAGCAGACTAATGTCTACAATGATAATCAAAGTAACTTTAATCACTTAGTTCTTTTCAGAGTTGGACAAGATCTCAAAGTTTTCTTCTGAATAAAATTAGGTTCCAGTCATAAAAGAAAATTTTACAATCACTGAGCATTTCCTTACATGACAGGTATCATGCCAAGCATTTTGCACAGATTATTTCCCCCAATTCTGATAACATTCCCATGCAATTGTTACGATTGCTATCATCATTATTTTACAGACGAGGAGATGGGGATGAGAGAGGCTTAGTATCTGGGCAAAGGGCACATAGCTAGCAAGGGAAGGGCTAGAATTCTGACTCCAGTGTGGCTGGCTCAGAACCCAAACTCTCAACTAGTAAACTACTCAACTAGTAAAGTACTTAACTTGCAGACTATGCTAACTGTGTGCCCCAGGAGGAGAGGGCAGGAGCCTGGGAGAGTGTCTTCTAAAACAGCTCCTCCTTAGGCAATTTGAATTCGGTCCATCCTCCACTCCCTACCGCCATTTTTGATAACTACTGATATCCTGGAGGGTGGACACGGAGGGGCTCTGAGTAGGGGCTCTTCTGACATCATTCACTCCAAGATCTGGTTCATGCTAGTGACACTGGCTAGGCAGGTCTACCCTTCTCCTCCCATGTGACTTCTGGTTCAGATCTCCTCTTTCTTACATCCTCCAAGAAGCCTCCTCCTTGTCCCAATCTCCTGACAATGGCTGTCCAGGCCATGGGGTCTAGCAAACCCCACACATGGTTAGTAAGTGACAGGGCGGGGATTTGAGCCCAGGATTGTCCAACGCTGGACTTCATGCTCTTATACTCCATGGTGAAGGAGGCCTCTCCCAGTGCGGGCTGGGCCTAGGGATGGCCTGTGTGGGATTCAAAGGCAAACACGCTTTCTCCTTTCAACTTCCTCTCTAGAGTGGGCATTCAAAGGCCTCAGTGGCCAAATGCTGTCAGGTTAAGGGAACATGGATATCTTCAGAGAGGCAGGTGATAGCTAGCTCTGCCCATGGATTTGCAAAAGAAAGAGTGCCTTTCTGTCTAGTATATTCCAGTCTCTTTATCCTTTCCTTCCTTTCTAGATGAAATCAACAGGACTGAACCACTTGAGGTAGAATCAGATTGCAGCAGTGCAGGGGTTCACGCAGGCCCTACCTATGCCTGAAGAGAAAAGTGGCCCATGAGCAAATCTTCACCTTCCAGGATTCTCACCTCACCACCCTGGCATCCCCTGCAGTGGATCACACAGTCTGCAATCGCACACCTTGACCTGAAGGCAAGCAGGCGCACCTGCCAGATGCAGAGTCAAGGCCACTAAGTAACTGAATCTGCTTTCCTTAGCTTATTAGAAAACTTGAGAGAAGGAAAAAAAATCTACATAATCCCCAGTGACTTTAAATAGCAAGACTTCGCAGTGTTCAATTATTCTTAAGACAACTGAAATTTATTAGATAGCCTGAGAATGATAAAAATGAGTTTCAGGATGAAAATGGCTACATTAACAAGAGTTCCCTTCTTAATTACAGTGTTTTTTTCCTAAAACATGAACAAGATCTCCTTTATACTACTTCCCACTTAGAACAAAAAGGAAGAGAATCAAAGCAAATTTCCCCTGGTGGGGTTTTAAATGCTAGCCCCCAAAAAGCAATTCTTGCTCTTTGTTAATGGTCTTACTTTTTTCTTGCAATCACTAATTTGCAAAAGGGTATTTCTTCCAAATAAAACAAGAACTCTAGGAACTGTAAGATTGCAAATTATCTTCAGGCATAAAATCAAAGTGGGAACAATCAAGTTTATGAAAGCCAGGTGGAGTAGACCAAGTGGAACAGACCTTAAACTCTGTCAAACTGACAATACGTGTAAAACAACTTTTGGGGGGATGGGGAATAGTAAAGGAGAACTGTATTCAGCACAGGATGGAATTCCAGCAGCCTCAGTTTCATAGATCGTTTCCTTATGCACATTAGATAGGACAGTATAACATTCTCTCATGGGCCAATGGGGTGAAATAAAATTGAAAGCTGCATAGTCAGTGCATCTCAAACTCAACAAGCAACTGAATCACCCAGGGATCGTGTGAAAATGCAGATTCTGATCCAGCAGGTCAGGGGTGGGGCATTTTCAGAAGCAGATGCTGCTGCTTGAGTGGGTCTGCAGACCACACGTGAAAACCAAGGTCTATAGAACGGTGTTTATGCTGTGTTTTGCCGGCACGCAGCATGTACAGTCTAGTGTATTAAGTACATTATAATTACAGACTTAACCAGCACTCATGCCTTTCCCATTATATTCTCTACACCTCCAGTTCGATTAAAATGGGAAACTTTATAGTTCATAATAATCATCCATGGCATTTACTTTACTAATTAATTAAAGAAGGGTTTAATAACACTATGTACAAGTACCAATACAATGTATGGGATTTTTTATTTTTATTTTTTGAAGCAGGGTCTCACTGTGTTGCCCAGGCCGGAGTACAGTGGTGCGATCTTGGCTCACTGCAGCCTTGATCTCCTGGACTCAAGTGATTCTCATGCCTCTGCCTCCTGAGTAGCTGGGATTATAGGCATGTGACACCACACCCAGCTAATTTTTGTATTTTTAGTAGAGACAGGGTTTTGCCATGCTGGTGAGGGTAATCTCGAACTCCTGGCATCAAGTGATCTATCTGCCTGCCTTGGCCTCCCAAAGTGCTGGGATTACAGGGATGAGCCACCATGCTCAGCCCAATGTATGGGTTTATAAAGGGCTGGAAATGTAAAAGCAAATAATGTAGGAACTCCTTAGCTCAGATACTACTCTTCCCCAGTTTTTTGCCTTTCTTTCAGTTTCAAAGGCATTGTTATAATAACATATGCAGACATTGGATTAGGATATCAGCCATGTCTTCATCCTGGTATATAAAACCTTAAAAATTCGAATCTTGATTCTGTCTCAAATCACCATTTTAATAATCACATGAGTAGCCCCAACCCACACTATCTGAATATTTTTAAGGTTCATGAATATCAAATAACCAATGAAGTTAGGAACACTGTATCAAAACACAGAATGTACCTTTCATATCACCATGAATATAAAAATACATAAATCAAATGTATTAAAAGCCTTATCTGATAAGCAGGAAATCAAAAGAGTTAATGCAATTCTACACAAAACACCTGATCCTTGGAATGATTCTAAGGCCTGGAAAAATCCAACTCATTATTTCACATTTATTTTCACAATATTTCAGTGAGAGAGGAAAAGCCAGGTTCATTTTTCCCATCTGAAGATAAAGAAACTAGTGTACAATGGAGCCAAGCAATATGCCTAAGATTCCTATCTAAAGTTTTCTCTGAACTAACCAAAAAGGGTGATTTACAAAGACAAGACTATACTTCTGTCATTATAATCATAGACTTTTTGTAGCCTTTATAATAAAGTAAAATTGTTTATGTATTTTTACTATTATTATTTACTTTCTTGCCCTATTCCAAGGCAGATGTGTGTTTTTAAAAGCAATACAGGCAGGGCACGGTGGCTCATGCCTGTAGTCTCAGCACTTTGGGGGCCGAGGTAGGTGGATCACTTGAGACCACAAATTCAAGACCAGCCTGGGCAATATGGTGAAACCCCGTCTCCACTAAAAATACAAACATCAGCCAGGTGTGGTGGTGCATGCCTGTAATTCCAGCTACTCGAGAGGCTGAGGCATGAGAATTGTTTGAACCTGGGAGGCAGAGATTGCAGTGAGCCGAGATCATACCACTGCACTCCAACCTAAGTGGCACAGTGAGCCTCTGTCTCAAAAAAATAAAAATAAAAATAAAAAATAAAGGCAGTACCGTGTAATGGTGAGGGCACTGGTTGGGGATCTAGAACATTCATCAGTTCTTGTAGATAGCATTTAGTCTCTTTGAGCCTCAGTTTCCGGGTCTATAAAGTGATAGAGAATAAGCCCGGGGACAGAATGGGCTGAATGAGATCTCTACCTTGGAACTTTTATGACTCTAAAAATGGATTTACTCAGCCAGGTGCAGTGGCTCACACCTGTAATCCCAGCACTTTGGGAGGCCAAGGCAGGCAGATCACCTGAGGTCAGGAGTTCGAGACTCGCCTGACCAACATGGAGTTCAAGACTAGCCTGACCAACATGGCGAAACCCTGTCTCTACTAAAAATACAAAATTATCCAGGTATGGTGGCGCATGCCTATAATCCCAGCTACTCGGGAGGCTGAGGCAGGAGAATCACTTGAACCTGGGAGGCAGAGGCTGCGGTGAGCCGAGATTGTGCCATTGCACTCCAGCCTAGGCAACAAGAGCAAAACTCCGTCTCAAAAACAAAAAAAAAAAAACAAAAAAGGTTTACACGAAGACATGACTCGCTCTAGGTCTAGGAACTGCTGTAAAACATGGGCCTCAGAAGGTGACTCAGGACACCTGTCCCAAGAAAGAGTCCGATCAGAGGACAGTACAACCATCACCTCGGCAGGGGCCTAATGATGGTTTAGGACACTCAGGCCGAGAAGAAGGAGAAGATGTAGTGAAAATAACACTTCACAGATTCCAGATGTATTCAGGACAACATCAGCCAGAACGAGCACATGAGCTCAGCGAAGGAGGCCTTATATCTTCAACACAGTCACTGTGCTGCCTCGAACACTGTATCTACCGACACTGAGTAAGAAACTCCTCAGTGTGCTTTGTTTTGTCGCAACCAAAAAAGGAATCACAGCATGATGTTGGATGCTTGGACAAGCTGGGAGGCCCTTGATGGAAACAGAGCTTGGGAGCGACCTTCAGGTGCCTTCAAGGGGTCCCTCCATGTTTAAATAAATCTCAAAGAGCATTAGAGTTGGAAGCAACCTTGAAGATGACTCCAAACCACTCAATATACAGATAAAACAGACCCAGAGAGCAGAAATGACTTGCCCAACTCAGTTCTCCAACATCAGGTGGGCTGGTGAGCACGGAGGGCTGCAGGGGCCCCACCCAGAGCCTCCATCTCCCCCTGCCATGCTGTTTCTTCGCCTGGGCTCTAGAGTATGGTGGGCATTATGAAGGGACAGTCGATTTTTCCATAGTGACAAACACCTTCTAATGCCAGTTTAGAGTGTGAGCCAGCTGGCACAAAACCAAACCTGTCTTTAGGTTTTCGGTTTTGCCAAGTAAAGTGTGTAGAAAATATCATCAATAACAGCCACAGTGCTAATGCAGTCCAGAGTCTGTTATTTACACTTTTATTAACAAGTGTACAAAGCTATCTGGACTCATTCTAGGACTGTTCATTACTTTACATTAACTGAGTAGGAAGAGTAGGAGCTGTCTTCTCTCCAGGCAGGAGCTGAGACAGATGAGTCTGTGGAATAAGCATTTGGGACAGGCGGACTGTGCTGCTGAGCCCTGGACCCAGAGTCAGGCACTCACACAGTGTAACACAGGGCTGAAGGAGGACCGGCACTTAGCATTTCTTATGAGTCCTGTTGACTGTGGTGACGATGTCAACCCTAAGAATTCTTCACATTTCTGACCATGTGGCACACTGCATCATATCTATTTAAATTAGTTTATGTGGTCTGAGAATTGTTGGAGGTTCTTGTTTTCCTCCTGTCACTGGTTTCTGCCTTTATAAGAAATGTCCCATCCACTTTTTCTGCTTAAAACTGCATGGATTTTCTTCACAAACAATGTCAAAGCTGAAAGGAGCAATCTTTTATACTGGGAGTGCTGAATTCTGGGTTACTTTATACTCTATATGCACTCTGAATATTACTAAGCTGGGGGGATTAAAAAAAAAGAGAACAGGAAAAAAAGAAATTAAGATGAAATATACAAGTTAAGACCAGCTCTACATGGGAAAAAGAAGGCCTAACAGAAGGCACCATTTAGAAAAATTATTTGTCCTCTCAATCACCTAATTTAAAAGGACAAATCTGAGATGAAGCTGATCCTATCTAAGGCCTTAAAAACACCCTTTAGAGGGTTGGTTTAGTCCTCTTCATCTCCAGAGTAAAATATTCACTTTCTGGAACATTTACCCTTATCTACCTGTCTTCATGAGAAAGCAGCCAGATAAAATTACCCAATGAAATCCACCCAGGTTTTGGAGAGATCTCCTCTCATTAAAAAACAAATTCCTTGTCATGGACACACTTGGAGAGTTATATGGTCTGCAATTTATTTAAATTCAAAACCGGGGGCTGGGCGCAGTGGCTTATGCCTGTAATCCTAGCACTTTGGGAGACCGAGGTGGGAGGATCACTTGAGGCCAGGAGTTTGGGACCAGCCTGGGCAACATAGTAAGACTCTGTGTCTACATAGTATTAAAAAATTAGCTGGATATGGTGGTGTGTGCCTGTTGTTCTAGCTACAAGGAAGACTGAGGTTGGAGGATCACTTGAGCTGAGGAGTTCAAGGCTGCAGTGAGCCATGACTGCACCACTGCACTCCAGCCTAGTTGATAGAGACTCTGTTAAAAAATAAAAACAAACAGACAACATTGGGGATTCTGCACCTATCAGTCACTAACAAAAGTGACAATAAGTTATTTCCTAAAGGCTTCAATAATAACTTACATGTTAAAAGGAGAATTTAAAATTTCACAAGAAAGTTTCAGATTGAAAATTC